>NC_064570.1:73261893-73564924 GCF_937001465.1 Orcinus orca
TCATCATCTCTATCCAATCTTGCTACCCCAGTTGTGGTTCTTCTCTCATTCAGTTATACCAGGAATTAATCATTTGCCTAAGCCACATATATCCACATGTGTGGTACCATTCTTTATTCCTATCTTTCACATGTTTATCCTATTAATTGCTAAGTCCTCTGGTTTCTACCTCCTACGTATGTTTTAAAGTGATCTACAAATGAAAAAATGCGATTGGCCTCTGATTTCTCATACATAACTTCAGAAGGTAGAATATAGTCAATAGCATCAACAAATTCCTGACTATGCCCCAAGATATTATTCAAAAAATGAATTGAAAGAATTCAAGAAAATTATCTTCCACTTATCCTATCCGAAGTAAATAGTTGAGAAAACACTGTCATGTAATACTAATCAGCCAGAACAGAGAATTCAAGATGGAAAAAGGCAAGGAGTAGAAAAAAAGGTAGAAAGCTTAGGAGAATGCAGACTCCATGAGGGCAAAAAAAAAAAAAAAAAAAAAATTCATAACCATAGTCTAGTGCCTAGAACAGTCACATATAATGAACATTCCATTATTATTTGATGAACGAATGGATGATTAATTATGTGTAGTGTATCTCATTGAGTCTGCATAATATATAATTAAATATGAATGGATAATGCTAGATTTTTTGCTAGCATGATGTATAACATGACGAATCACTGCTATAGAGTAGATAAAGTACAAGAAAACTTTATACCTTAGAGTTGGATAAAATGAGATTGGTAACTGTGTTCCTAAATTCTGTCTCATGGATGAGAGGAGGGGAGGAAGTTATGCACTAAAGATTATTCTAAAAGTTTTATCTTATTATTATATCTTATTAGGATGTGTGGGAAAGCAGTAGGAGAGCAAAGTATTAGGTGAAGCAAAACAGTGTGATGTTATTTTGATATAAAAATGAGTAAGGTATATTTCATTATAAATTCTGAGGAAGGGGAATTAAATAAACTCCTAAATTTATAATAGAAAAAGTAGAATGATAGAGCAAGTAATATAAAAATATATAAACATGATAGAATAAAAAGAAGTCAAAATCAGAAAAATATTCCTCATACTAAAAATAGATTTTACCATTAGAAGATAAGATGGCAGGATTGTGTTGAAAGACCAATTATTTGTGCTATTTACAGAAATGTTAAAAAATAATGTAATTAAATATGTGAAAATAAAGCATTGGGCAAAGAGGAATGAGGAAATGCTCATAAAGTGGAAGTAGCAGCGGTCATACTAATACCAAACAAGATAGAATTTAAACAGGATATCATTATGTAATGGTATGAGTCTATGTGAAAGGTATCACAGTTAAAAATCTGTAACATGAATTTGCAGCTAAATATAAAGAGTAAAAGCTTATAAATACACAGAGAATATTGCAACTTATACAATTATATAGGAAGACTTCAATTCTACATGTTAGATAGACTAGAAGCTAAAATACAAGTGAGGCTATAAGAAAGTGAATAATCATTCAACAGACGTGTATATGTGTATAACATTGCATCTTTCAAAAAGAAAGGATGCAGGGCTTCCCTGGTGGCACAGTGGTTGAGAGTCCGCCTGCCAGTGCAGGGGACACGGGTTCATGCCCCGGTCCGGGAGTATCCCATGCCGCGGAGCGGCTGGGCCCGTGAGCTGTGGCCACCGGGCCTGTGCATCCGGAGCCTGTGCTCCGCAGCAGGAGAGGCCACAACAGTGAGAGCCCCGCGTACAGCAAAAAAAAAAAAAAAAAAAAAAAGGATGCATATTTTTCTTACACTGTGGAACATTTACACAAATTCAATTAGCTACTTGGCTACCACGAAAACATTAACTTATAGTATATAGTGGAGGTCTGGCAACTTGCATTTTCTGATTATAATCTAATATCATTAGAAATAAATAAAATAAGGTTGACAAAATATATTACATGTAAAAATTAAGAAACACACTACTGAACAACCCTTGATTCAATCAGGACATTAAGAGAGAAATCATGCACAACATAGGAAGCAATGGAAAGGAGAGCAATTTATATTAAAACCTAATGACTATAGACAATTCAGAAGAAAAAAATGTAGAACTTTTGATGCCGTAATTATTATAGAAGGAAAATTTTTTAGAGGTACAGAGTAGGTAACTAAAAAATTGAAAATAAAACCAAAATACATCAGAAGATTAAACAGGGTTAAAATATAAAATTAATGAAATAGTAACTACACACGCACACAAATTAGACAAGATAAGTAAATCCAAAAGCTGGTTTTTTTAAGAAGACCAATAAAACTAACACTACACAATCCTGATTATAGAAAAAGATGAACACAAAACTAAGTAAAAAAAAAAAAAACTATATAAAATTAGTACAAAGGAAAGTGATATAGTTAAAGCCATAAGAAACCTTACAGGATTTTTGAGATGATTATATACTAGTCCATAAATACATATTTGAAAACCTTTGGTAAATTATATTTCCTAGAAAGATTTTTCTAGGAAATATAATTACTAAAAATGTCCAAGATTAAGTGGAAATTTGAATAATTTAATAATTATAGAAGCGATTAGAAAATTGATTAAAGTTCTGTAATCAAAAAGGCACAGATTAGATGAAGGTCAGAGCAGAATTTTATCTAACATTAAAAACTTTCAATAGTATTTAAAGAATTCCAGGCTATGGGAAAGTCTCCAGTTTATGGTATGATGCCACAGTAAATTTCATGCTAAACCCCACTTAAAGTAATTTAAAGAAAACTATAGTTCATTTATGAATATAGAATCAAATATTTTAAAGAAACTCATTACAACAATAAACCAGTACTAGTTGCTACTTGCCTCTCCCAACCTTGTCCCAAACCTCCTCCATATATGCTAATTTGTATATCTGAATTTGGAAGAAAATATAGAAAGAGAAAAATTAGCTGTAAACATGAGTTGCCCCCTTGTGTTGGAGTGCAGAGTGGTCTGATGTAAGAAATCTGAAGAGCAGAAGAAGGAGGAAGACAGTAAAGAAAGAGGAGAAAAGAAAACTAAAGTTGAATGTATTAAATAAGTAAAACACAGAGAATGTAATTTCTTGAGAAGAGAAAGGACCTGCTTTCAAAACAGGTCCTAAAAAACTGGTTAGCTTTATCAAATTTTACAGTCACATATATTCTTGTGGAATAAATTTACATTTTCTCAACATATATCAGTTGTTTGACTAAATCAAACTAAACTCATTGGTGATGGCCTGGAACTTTTTGAATTGAAATCCATGGAGACATATTCAAGTATTGGAAAAGCGTCTTTGCACAGTAATGTATTTTAGGGTACTGCTGTAAGAAAAATGTCCTGAAGTATGACCACCAAGGACTTTCAGTGTTCTCCCATGGACAGTCCTACTCAATGGACTTTCCATGTGGTCTGACAGTTATTGCAAAGACCATCTGAATTACAGGTATTCTTTGCCTTTTGGATGATAAAAACAGCTTTGTGGTTGTATTTTGGAACTATTTTTAAAAGTCCTTATTTTTAAGGCATCATCTGCTGAATACAGCGAACTAATAAATGTTTCTTTCTTTCTCCGGAGAGGACCTCTTGGGTCACAACTGATCACATCAGCAAGTGAGTCAAGACTGTGATATTTTCCACTAATAAGATTTTCATCAATCAAATGCCTCTGGAAATGAAATTAGGCCAGAATGGAGATATTCCAATACCTGAAACAGTTTCCTGGTAACAGTCAGTATATAGTAGACACGCCTCTTAACGTGTTTCCTAGAATGAATTCATTCTACAAGGGGAGTCAGAAAGAAATTTCTTATTCTCAATTAAAAAAACTGTGTTCTCTTGGTAACTCCTGGTAGGAATTCCTTGGCCACCATTCAAGATGAGGACCAAGTTGCGAAGATGCCCTATTCAGTGAAACAGGCACCTGCATTTGGAATTAGCTCATCAACAAATAACCAGAAGGAATATTTCCTTTCTGTCACTTGGGAGCCACATACGAATTCGGCTTCTGCCTACTGCTTGTTCACGGGGAGGCCCAGACCTATTGGGGAGCGGGGAAGCCCAGGCACAATGACTCATTCAGGCCTGAAAACAAGGAAGGAAATGCTCAATGGTCAAATGCTATGTGGAGTTCCACTCAGAGCACCGCACATTTCCCTGAAACTTGCTTAGGAAAATATTCTAATGCTGTTTTTAGTGTGTTCTATTTGTCATTCTGAAACACAACACATTAGCCGCTTTGAACTCCTGGGCACTAAAAATATTTAAGTTACATAAGCAGATGGAAGGAAAGTCTAAACGGAGCTTTTAACTCAAAACACTCAAAAGCATCTCCTTATTGCCCTAATGAATAGTGCACCTCTTGTAAGCGACTGTGGAAAGCCTCAGACAGCCAGCCCGTATTGGACAGTGCAGAGGAGCAGCGAAACCAAGATAAACAGCCATGCATATTTTCTCCTGCCGGAATGAAAAGCAATGTTTTGCAAAAATATATACTCTTTTTCCTATTCCTATTACAGTTCTTGCATAACTTTCATGTCCAATGGTTGGCTCGCCCAGACTTCCAAAATGTTTGAGGGTAGAAGGAAAGCAGAAAGAAGAGATATTGCTTTTGTGCCCTATTTTGTCCCATACATATTTGAAAAGCAGACAGTACGTAAATATAAAAAGAAACACTTCAAATTTACTAGTTCTTTAAATTTTTTTTTGCCTTCATCTGTGTTTTCTTTTGTATCTTACCTCTTTTAGTGTAGGGTTTTTCTTTATCTTTTGTACTCCTTTCTAAGGCAGCCTCTGCCTATGGGAGGACTGTACTATTGCCAGTGAATCTAGGATTTTTTTAAAGATGGATATTGTCTATGTGTATGACGTTATATATGGAATATATTATATAAGTGTGATGAGAGAATCTTTATAGGGGCTCCTGTTGTACACAAGCTTTATTATGCATGTAAAAGTAAATTGAATAATGAGGAAAAGCAGAATAAATAGTATAAATATTCACAATATAATTCTTTTTTAAGCACTACTGAAAATAAACGTGACACGCTTCAACACACACACACATCAATTAAAGAGAGGTTAATAACCTGGTAACCGATTCTTTGCAGGACTGACTGAAGTACTTTACTGGAAAAAAGGGGAAAGACTTGGTGGTGGTAGTATACAACTCACAAAAGTCAAAACCAAAAGAATTTTTAAATTAAACTGTATTCCTTGATTTTTGATTTAGCATTTGGGTCAAAGGTGTGCAAAATAAAAAGCAAGCTATATTGAAATTTGTCTTAAAATATTTATCCCTAAATAAATAAGACAAGTGTCTGTTACCTTGCTCTAAATATAAACCCAACTTCACTTCATAGTAGTTTCCGAAAGAAAGACCTCAAAATTATCTTACTCTAGGAAGAAAAAAATATCAAGGCAGTCAAATTAACCTGTGGAGCAATGAAAAAATAATTGTGCAACAGATATTTCTCAGAGGGAAATATTTTCTAAAGCCTCTATATTTGAATAATAACAATAATAAAAGAGATGGTATTAATTAGTGACAAACACAGATGTGAAATAAAATGAGGGGTGGCACAGGATATAGGAAACTATTTGAACTATTTTAGCACTTGAAAATGTCAGACAATTTGTTGAGGATTTATTCACTTGGTTTGGAATGTCTTAGAGACTAGCCATAAAAACATCTAAGAACTGGTGGGGTTGTAACCGAGTCAAACACCAGTGTGAACACAGAGAAACTTTTTAGGTTATCTCATTACACTAGTAAATGAAAGGAACAAATTAATTACTGTTCTTTTAACTTTAATCCCATAGATAAGAGACAAATCATTAAGAAAGGAAGGCAAAAGTTAAATCAGAAAAAAGTTCATTTTGGAAAAAAATAATTACACTACCTTCTTTTCATATGTCAACCCCAAAGGAAGATCATCCTTCAATTAACTTCTTTCCTGTATCAGCTTTAATTTCAGTGAAATTTTGCATACATTTGTGAGATCCTTCGGTTTTTAAAAGTAAAGCAAATCTCATAAGTACTAGCCTATTTCACAGGAATATTTTCACAATCTGTGAGATAATTTATGTGTAACTACTTGGAGTTCTGACGAAACAAAGAGTTGAGGTAATTTTTTAAATTGATGCAGACATTTAAAATATGGAGTCATTTATAGGAATTGTTATTCAGCTAATTAAATACATTTACATTCAACCTCTCCTCCAGGCTTTATGATAGATATTATATTTCTTCTTACAAGAAGACAGGACAGCGAGCGAATTGTAAAGTCATAAACAACCCGAGTCACAGGTTCTGAATTCCGACTCTGTTACTACTTGTATAACGTCCTAGCCTTAATATCATCCATTAGCTCATCCACCAAAGTCAGTTGAAAGGAAGCATATTTTAAAACAAAGCCAACCTTTGCCTCAGAAAGAAGCCTATTTTCAATGCAAATTTCTGGATTTTCCAGTTCCTGCAACACAGTAACCAAGAAGTCATTTCACATTATTGGGCGTGGGATGCAAGAGAAGTCAATACTCTTTTCCTTATAAAACCTGGCAAATGTTTACACAAACCTTTTATAAAATTTATTAATTAATCTTGTGGTGTTCTCTGTAGACACTGATGTTTTTTTGCCCCCCTGCCCAATGACGAGCGGGGAGTCTCAGAGAAGGAAAGAGAACCCACATTTTGAAAACCAAAAATATTATTTTAGGTTTTTTTCCCCCCTTGGGTACTCTTGGATTACCACTGGGAGTTACTTGCTGCCTTTGTGCTGAATGTTCCTGTTGGCTCTCTGTGTAGAAAGTGAATCATCTCAGGTGTTGAATGTTTCTTCATAGCTTCAAATTTCAGAACAGTAATTGTGCACCGTTCAATGGGGTGTGTGTAGAATTGGTAAAGGAGTATTCAAATAAGACATATTTCAAATCCCACGTTTTCTTTTCTCTCATATTACAAACAAAATAAAATAAATGTTGTTAATGATCCTTTTAAAGCTAAGAAGGACTCCCTTTCTTTATGAATGTAAGTTTCATGATATCTCACAGAAGCCAAGGCCAGGAAGCTTTTCCATCCCCTTATCCTAATTTTAGAATTTTTTTTTCTTTTTCACTTGGTGATTCAGAGAAAAATGAATGGCTGTAATCAAGTAACTTTATCCAGGTCACTGGAGCGCCCTCCCTTCCTTCTTTCCTAAGTCTTCCCACTGCCACACACACACTGGAATGTAGTTATGAGCATCATTTTCCTTTGCTCTAAAGACATCACAAAAGCAATTGGATAAGTGTGAACGGTGGCCAACTTTTCTTTTCCTTTCGGTAAATACTGTTCCCAAGGCTTCCACTCTACTTCTGAAGCCTCAGTCACTCTTGCTGTAACCGCCGCAGGCTGCCAGGGCAAGTACACAATCAGAGAAAAAGTGCAAAGAAGTAAAGGACAGCTGTGTGAGAGGGAGATACACATGAAATGGATGAGATGATGCTTTTTTCCAAAGTAGTTTCCATTACATGTTACTTTTACTAGGATTTTGTAGAGAAAAACGAGGCGAAACATTATAAAATGACACAAAGTTGGGCTTTTTTAGGGATAAAGTATGGCTGGTTCCTATCATATCTGGTCAACTGTCCCACGAACCCCTTGAATTTAATTTAACTCAATGAGAAAAAGCCAAAGCTCTTTGCTATTAAAGTAATGTAGATGTCTACTGGTTTCATTATTATTTTAAACAATCTTTTCCAACTCCCAGCAAATGAACTTAATGTGATTCAATTTGAGGAGTTCAAAGTTTACAATACAAAGTCACAGACCTCTGTATCTGCAAAGAATATTTGCATCAAATATTCACAAGCCCCGTTCAAATTTACCAATATCTTTCAGTACATTTTTTAAGTACACCCACTACTGCTTAGAGCAAACTAAGGGAATAAATGTCATTTAACCTTGTAATCAATATATTCAGACTTAATGCAAAAAAAAAAAAAAGAAGAAATGTGAATGCAAGCTTTAAAGACAGTGAGCTAGAAACAGAACTGAAAGAGGAAAAGTGCAGAAACTGAGAACATAAATGAAGAAGAAAGAACGTGTAGATTATAAAGTAATTATATTCACTGTCTTCAGATGATAATATGACTGTCTTCAGATTATCATCTCAGTGGACAGTTTCCAAACCACCCTCTAAACTCTATCTTACCTACCTCTATTTTTTCACAATTCTTCTTGACAAGTTTTTCCCAGACATATATTTGAAACAATTCAGTGTATTCATGTTTAAATAGTATAATGAATAATGCCACCGAATTATTCATTTTAAGAACTATCTAGGATGATTAAGCCTCATTCCAAAAAAGCCTTACCTCTGTAAAATTTCATCTACCCTTAAATATAACTTCTGAGATTTGCTTAATTCTGTTTGATTTTTAGAATTAAAAAATAAAAATGGGGTGAGTACTTCACATGCCCTGATAGGTCAACCTGCTTGTGGTCGGGGGTAAACCAGTAACAGAGAGGATAATAAACATCGGTCAAATTTGGAGGTGGTTTGATTTCTATTTTTGTCTAAATAATGTAATTAGATGAGTTGAGGGAACGATAATTGGTAGATAGTATATACCCAGTCTAAACAAAAAAAAAAATCTTATCTTGCAAAAGAAGTGTTTTGAAAGAATGTGTAAAGAAAAGAATGTATAAAGAACGCCTTGAAGGATCATATACTTTATTTATTAGAATGAATCAGGGTCTCAAATGTCACATTGTGGGCTTTTTTCTCTCTTGTTTTAAGCTTCCAGAGAAGAGAAAATCTTTATTCCACTTTAGATGCAACACTTAGACACCTATCTGTTCTCTATAAAGACTGATCCTAGAAATGATCAGACCATTTCAGGTGTAGTTAGTGATTTTAATGTTTGAGCTAGAGGTCTTACCAGTGTGACAGATGTATATCAGTACTTTCCAAAATTGTTGTCCTGAGTGTAAGTTTGTGAATGAAAAATGTTGCCTGCCAAATTGGTAAACAAAGGATGTTGCAGCATCAAGCCACTGCAACCGCCCCTGACAGTGACCCTGAGGGAACTCAGGATGGAAACAAACAGGATGCCCATCATCAAGCCCTCAGCCACTGCAGCCTCCCCCAACCATCTACGTTGAGGGTGTTCAGGATGGGAAAGCACAGGACACTGGCCCTGGATAATTAAGGCGCATATCAAAGGAATGATTTTGATGAGCCCAAATTCTTGCATCTTCCCATACATAGAAAAATGCTTAATTCCTTAACTTGAGATATCTGGCTTTCTTTAATGAACAGTAATCTTTTGATGTTCCAACTACTTGGTGTTTGTTGCAAAACTCCTATATATCCTGGTTCCTCCCTTACCTCTTCAGGGCAGTCCCTCAGAGCTGTCTGAGAGGCTCTCTCTCCGGGCTTGAAGTCCTCAGAAAGTCCACCAAATAAAACATAAAACTCCACTTTTAGGTTGTACATGTTTTTCAGTGGACAATTTCTAAGGCAAATCTTATTATATTTTACATATTTAATGGAACAATTTAAAAGGCAAGGTATCCAATGGCCAGTAAGTGTGAAAAGCTAAAATGATATAGTGCTATTAATACTAGTAAAAATGACTAATTATCAATCGGCTTCTTTGTGTGTCCCTTGTACTTTGTTCACGTATTCATTTGTGTATTTACGCAACAGATATAATGTAACAATTATTCCTACTTTAGAGATGAAGATACTGATGCTCAGAAACACTAAGGGACCCCCAAGTGACATGGGAACTGACTGTCAGGGCCAGAGTCAGAGCTGGTCTCATTCTATTTTATGCTGTCAAGATGAAAATAAGGGCTGTTTTGAAAAATTTTGGAGTTGAATTAAAATGCAAGATCAGGATTGTGAGTATTAACCAGTCTGATCATCTGAACAGTCATCTGAATCCAAATAAATAATCAAGTTCTGAATAATTTTTCTGGTTTTCCTTCCACTTTCCCCTTTTGATATACCATGCAAATAAATTGTAACAATATTTTTACTTGGCTGAAATACATTTATAAGCCATATTCAAGAGAGTCAGACATAAAACATCCAAGGTTTCTGCAATCTGCAAGATTAAAATCCTGGTAGCAGCTTTCATCCCACTCTGTACTTGAACCTGTCTGTGCCGACTAAGCTAGCAGACTGTTTAAAGTTCCTGTGGTTTGGGCAAAGGCCGGTCTTTACAGACACAGTTTCATAGAAGAGAAACTTTTTTCCCCTTACGACTGGCCAAGTTTTAAACCCTTCCTCGAGTCTGATTAGGGAGGTAACTCTGCAGGAAGGTACCATGGAGTGTGAGAATCTGTTTGTTGAGGAGAATGTATATTTTATTAAAAAGTAATAATAATAGAAAGCCATCAGCTGCAAAAAAGGCATAATGGCACAGATATTTTCAGTTTATATCAGAAACTAAAAGAGGGGCTATTTGTAAGTCCCTCTTTTGTCTCTAGGCTCACAGCTGCCTGAATGTAAATAAAGCCATCCACTCCCTCAGCATCTTAGTGTCATTGCCATTTTCCTTGGCTGACTCTGAAGAGGTTTTTCATTTATTCACTCGCTCGCTCATTCACTCATGCATTCCTTTATTTTTCACTTGTGCCTTCAATAAACCATACCACTGTTTTAAATTCTAAGATTAGCTCTTTAGGTCCATCTCGCTCTACTCTGTAATGATTTAGTCTCAAAACTATTAAAATTTCTTCCTTTTTAACCCAGTGTAGCCTAAAATAGGACAGTCTTTCAAAGATCTGTAACATGACATTTTTTTGTGGCAGAGAAATATGTGTCACATATTCACATATCTTCAATTCAAAAATTTGAATGTAAATATTTATACTTCATCTATCATGCTAGAATAATGTAACAATTACTTTCATGTTCATGGAAAGACACAACGATCACCAGTAACTAAGGCAGAGACTCTTAACCAAGGGTCCTTGTAGTCCCTAATTAAACGAGCTTTGATGAGTTTGTGAATACCTGAAATTATATTATAATTTTTTATATGTGTGTGTTTATATATATATATAACATATAAAGTATCCAGTGAAGACTTTCGATATTTTTATCAAATTCTCAAAGTAGTCTGATACACACACACACACACACACACACACGAAACTGTATATCACTTCTGTGTACATACTTTTATTAAAATCAGTAGTGAAATACATTTTTTTTGTTATTTGGCAATGATTATACTTATCAATTCAGGAAATGTTCTACCAAAATCACTTCTCTAAGCCTTCTTTCTCTCATGAAACTACCAGTCACAAATCTTTAGACATGATATTACACTCTAGTATATAGGAGACAAAAGTTAAAAACCAAAAATAAACAAAGCCTAAAATACTTCACTTGATCCTATTTTCCTAACCACATCCTGTGCTTTGCTTTCCTTCCAAATTTAAAGTTCTTCGGGAAAATTCTACAGTCATCCTTATATCATTCACGCATCATTTCATCTTAATCTCTGAGATCTGAGTTCCACCTAAATTTAACAAAAAGTTTTATATCTTTATTCATAAATTAACTGTTCTTTCTCTTCCTCCAAGATTAACTTAAAATTCAGATTTTCAACAGTAGCTGTTATTTCTTCAGAACTCCAACTTTAAATTTTATATTTATGCTCCTCTAGGGCAGTGATCTGAAAAGGTCAGTCTCTAGATATGGAGGAAAAAGAAGTTTTAATCATTTTAGTGTTTAGATGTAATGACTTGTCTTGAGGAGATACATTGATACTGTTTTGCTTACTACTCCCTGAACATATCTTTAATTTTCTCCACTCTTCGCTTTTGAAAAGAATACCCTAACTCTGTTCTCTACTTGTCTAAACCTTATACATTATATAATATTTAGTACCAATTTTAATTCTTCTGTGAAGTGCTTCTTTAACATTGCAGCCTAAAGTTAATTCATGATCCTCTAAATACTATAACAAATACTTTATTAATTCATTGCAACTAATCA
Organism: Orcinus orca; assembly: GCF_937001465.1. Lineage (NCBI taxonomy): Eukaryota > Metazoa > Chordata > Mammalia > Artiodactyla > Delphinidae > Orcinus > Orcinus orca. The sequence goes on from NC_064570.1 coordinate 73,273,885, forward strand.
TAGGAGATTAAGGAGAACAGAACTCATCGAGGGAGAGCCAAATCTTTATCACTGTTTCTTTGAATTCTTGCACAGTTATTTCATTATGGTAATTTTCAGCATTGTTGATTTGTTTCCACAACAATGTAGTCAACTCATGGGAAAGGAATCTATCTCTTTGATCTGCTACAGTACTTGATGAATTTTGAGCACTCAACAAAAAAACGATTCAAGTTTACTCTGATTTGCTAAATCCAGAGGAAAAAAATAATCCAAGAGACTGAACATTAAGCGTCTAATAAGAGTTATTTGGTAAGGAGGAGAATCTCATTTTACTTCAGGTGCATTTTATAGAAAATTCCTTCATTATTTCCTAGATTCAATCCCTTTTAGAACACCAAGCATAAACCAATGGAAATGATCAAATTTACTTTGTGGTAAATTAGGTGAAAATATGCTTATGGAATAATGGACAGGTCTTAAGTGTACAATTAAATGAACTCTCATAAACGAAACCCACACTTCAGTCAAGGTATAGAACATTATGATCACCTCAGGAAGTTCCCTCATGCACCCTTTCAATAAACCCCACTACCTCATGAGAAGACATTATTCTAGTTTCCATTACAAATAATTTTTTTTCCTGTTCTTGAACTTCAATTAAACGAAATCATACGAAATATATACTCCTCTGTGTTGGATTCTTTGGTAAACTTGAGGATTTTGCAATTCTTCCCCATATCTGCATGTATTAGTAGCTCATTCTTTTATATTCCTGAGTAGTATTCCTTATTGACCTATAATTTTCTTTACTTGTAATGTTTTTATTAGGTTTTGGTATCAGTATTATTCTGGCCTCATAAAACAAGAAGAGGTATCTTCCCTCCTTTCCCATTTTCTGAAAGGGTTTGTACCTAATTGTTGTAACTTTCTTAAATATTTGATAGGATCAACTTGGGAAGAAATATCTGGTACTGGAGTTGTCCTTGTTCTGGATTTTTTATGAAAAAATCAATTTTTAAAATAAATGAAGGGCTATTAAGTTTACTATTCTTTTCATGTTAGTTTTGTTAGCTTATGTTTTTCACAAAATATGTCCATTTTGCCTATATACTGTAATATATTTACATAAATTTGTACATAATATTCCTTCTTATCATTGCAATATCTATTAAAGCTGTGACATCTCTTTCATTTCTATACAGATAGTTTGTTTTTCTCTTTTATTCTTAATTACCCTTACCAGGTTTTTAAAATCAATTCTATTAACCCTTTAGAAAAATCAACTTTAGCCTTTAAAAGATTTTTCTATTTATTGTTTTCTATTTCAGTAATTTCTTCCCATATATTACATTCTTATTTTTTTCTTTTTTGTATCTTTAATGGTTTGGTTTTTTTGTTTTATTTGAATTTAATTTTATTTTTTATACAGCAGGTTCTTATTAGTTATCCATTTTATACATATTAGTGTATGTATGTCAATCCCAATCTCCCAATTCATCACACACACACACACCCACCACTTTCCCCCCTTGGTGTCCTCACGTTTGTTCTCTACATCTGTGTTTCAATTTCTGCCCTGCAAACTGGTTCATCTGTACCATTTTTCTAGGTTTCACATATATGCATTAATATATGATATTGGTTTTTCTCTTTCTGACTTACCTCACTCTTTGTGACAGTCTCTGAATTCATCCACATCTCTACAAATGACCCAATTTAGTTCCTTTTTATGACTGGGTAATATTCCATTGTATATATGTACCATGTCTTCTTTATCTGTTCATCTGTTGATGGGCATTTAGGTTGCTCCCATGACCTGGCTATTGTAAATAGTGCTGCAATGAACATTGGGGTGCATGTGTCTTTTTGAATTACAGTTTTCTCTGGATATATGCCCAGTACTGGGATTGCTGGGTCATACGGTACTTCTATTTTTAGTTTTTTAAGGAACCTCCATACTGTTCTCCATAGTGGCTGTATCAATTTACATTCCCACCAACAGTGCAAGAGGGTTCCCTTTTCTCCACACCCTCTCCAGCATTTGTTGTCTGTAGATTTTCTGATGATGCCCATTCTAACTGGTGTGAGGTGATACCTCATTGTAGTTTTGACTTGCATTTCTCTAATAATTAGTGATGTTGAGCAGGTTTTCATGTGCTTCTTGGCCAACTCTATGTCTTCTTTGGAGAAATGTCTATTTAGGTCTTCTGCCCATTTTTGGATTGGGTTGTTTGTTTTTTGATATTGAGCTACATGAGCTGTTTATATATTTTGGAGATTAATCCTTTGTCCGTTGATTCATTTGCAAATATTTTCTCCCATTCTGAGCATTGTCTTTTCGTCTGGTTTGTAGTTTCCTTTGCCTTGCCGAAGCTTTTAAATTTCATTAGGTCCCATTCGTTTATTTTTGTTTTTATTTCCATTTCCCTAGGAGGAGGGTCCCAAAGGGTGTTGCTGTGATTTATGTCATAGAGTGTTCTGCCTATGTTTTCCTCTAAGAGTTTTATCATGTCCAGTCTTATATTTAGGTCTTTAATCCATTTTGAGTTTATTTTTGTGTATGGTGTTAGGGAGTGTTCTAAATTCATTCTTTTACATGTAGCTGTCCAGATTTCCCAGCACCACTTATTGAAGAGACTGTCTTTTCTCCATTGTACATCCTTGCCTCCTTTGTCATAGATTAGTTGACCATAGGTGCGTGACTTTATCTCTGGGCTTTCTATCCTGTTCCATTGATCTATATCTCTGTTTTTGTGCCAGTACCATATTGTCTTGATTACTGTAGCTTTGTAGTATAGTCTGAAGTCAGGGAGTCTGATTCCTCCAGCTCCATTTTTTTCCCTCAGGACTGCTTTGCCTATTCGGGGTCTTTTGTGTCTCCATACAAATTTTAAGATTTTTGTTCTAGTTCTGTAAAGAATGCCATTGGTAATTTGATAAAGATTGCATTGAATCTGTAGATTGCTTTGGGTAATATAGTCATTTTCACAATATTGATTCTTCCAATCCAAGAACATGCTATATATCTCTCCATCTGTATCATCTTTAATTTATTTCATCAGTGTCTTATAGTTTTCTGCATACAAGTCTTTTGTCTCCCTAGGTAGGTTTATTCCTAGGTATTTTATTCTTTTTGTTGCAGTGGTGAATATGAGTATTTCCTTAATTTCTTGTTCAGATTTTTCATCATTAGTGTATAGGAATGCAAGAGATTTCTCTGCATTAATTTTGTATCCTGCAACTTTACCAGATTCATTGATTAGCTCTAGTAGTTTTCTGGTGGCATCTTTGGGATTCTCTATCTATAGTATCATGTCATCTGCAAACAGTGACAGTTTTATTTATTTTTCTTATTTTATTTCTTTTTATTTCTTTTTCTTCTCTGACTTCTATGACAAGGAATTCCAAAACTATGTTGAATAATAGTGGTGAGAGTGGACATCCTTGTCTTTTTCCTGATCTTTGAGGAAATGCTTTCAGTTTTTCACCATTGAGAATGATGTTTGCTGTGGGTTTGTCATATATGGCCTTTATTATGTTGAGGTAGGTTCCCTCTATGCCCACTTTCTGGAGAGCTTTTATGATAAATCGGTGTTGAATTTTGTCAAAATCTTCTTCTGCATCTATTGAGATGATCATATGGTTTTTATTCTTCAATTTGTTAATATTGTGTATCACATTGATTGATTTGTGTATATTGATGAATCCTTGCATCTGTGGGATAAATCCCACTTGATCATGGTGTATGATGCTTTTAATTTGTTTTTGGATTCTGTTTGCTAGTATTTTGTTGAGGATTTTTGCATCTATATTCATCAGTGATATTGGTCTGTAATTTTCTTTTTTTGTAGTTATCTTTTTCTGGTTTTGGTATCAGGGTGATGGTGGCTTCATAGAATGAGTTTGGAAGTGTTCCTTCCTCTGCCATGTTTTGTAACTTTGAGAAGGATGGATGTTAGCTCTTCTTTAAATGTTTGATAGAATTCACCTGTGAAACAATCTGGTCCTGGGCTTTCGTTTGTTGGAAGATTTTTAATCACAGTTTCAATTGCATTACTTGCAGTTGGTCTGTTCATATTTTCTATTTCTTCCTGGTTCAATCTTGGAAGGTTATACCTTTCTAAGAATTTGTCCATTTCTTCCAGGTTGTCCATTTTATTGGCATAGAGTTGCTTGTAGTTGTCTCTTAGGATGCTTTGTATTCCTGCAGTGTCTGTTGTTACTTCTCCTTTTTCATTTCTAATTTTATTGATTTCAGTCCTCTCCCTCTTTTTCTTGATGAGTCTGGCTAATGGTTTATCAATTTTATTTATCTTCTCAAAGAAATAGCTTTTAGTTTTATTGATCTTTGCTATTGTTTTCTTTGTTTCTATTTCATTTATTTCTGTTCTGACCTTTATGATTTCCTTCCTTCTGCTAACTTTGGGTTTTGTTTCTTTTTCTTTCTCTAGTTCCTTTAGGTATAAGGTTAGGTTGTTTATTTCAGATTTTTCTTGTTTTTTGAGGTAGGATTGTATTGTTATAAACTTCCCTTTTAGAACTGCTTTTGCTGCATCCTGTAGGATTTGGATTGTCATGTTTCCATTGTCATTTTTCTCTAGGTATTTTCTGATTTCCTCTTTGATTTCTTTAGTGATCTCTTGGTTATTTAGTGACGTATTGTTTAGCCTCTATGTGTTTATGTTTTTATGTTTTATTCCCTGTAGTTGATTTCTAATCTCATAGCGTTGTGGTCAGGAAAGATGCTTGATATGATTTCAATTTTCTTAAATTTACTGAGGCTTGATTTGTGACCTATCCTGGAGAATGTTCCATGTGCACTTGAGAAGAAAGTGTAATCTGTTGTTTTTGGATGGAATGTCCTATAAATATCTATTAAATCTATCTGGTCTATTGTGTCATTAAATCTTGTGTTTCCTTATTAATATTCTGTCTGGATGACCTGTTCATTGGTGTAAGTGAGGTGTTAAAGTCCTCCACTATTTTTGTGTTACTGTCAATTTCCTCTTTTAGAGATGTTAGCATTTGCCTTATGTATTGAGATGCTCCTATATTGGGTGCATATATATTTACAATTATTATATCTTCTTCTTGGATTGATCCCTTGGTCATTATGTAGTGTCCTTCTTTGTCTCTTGTAATAGTCTTTATGTTAAAGTTTATTTTGTCTTATGTGAGTATTGCTACTCCAGCTTTCTTTTGATTTCCATTTGCCTGGAATATCTTTTTCCATCCTCTCACTTTTAGTCTGTATGTGTCCCTAGGTCTGAAGTGGGTCTCTTGTAGACAGCATATATATAGATTTTGCCTTTCTATCCATTCAGAGAGCCTGTGTCTTTTGGTTGGAGCATTTAATCAATTCACATTTAAGGTAATTATCAATATATATTTTCCTATTACCATTTTCTTAATTGTTTTGGGTTTATTTTTGTAGGTCCTTTTCTTCTCTTTTGTTTCCCACTTAGAGAAGTTCCTTTAGGATTTGTTGTAGAGCTGGTATGGTGGTGCTTAATTCTCTAAGCTTTTGCTTTCCTGTAAAGCTTTTGATTTCTCTGTCGAATCTGAATGAGATCCTTGCTGGGTACAGTAATCTTGGTTGTAGGTTCTTCCCTTTCATCACTTTAAATATATCATGCCACTCCCTTCTGGCTTGTACAGTTTCTGTTGTGAAATCAGCTGTTAACCTTATGGGCATTCCCTTGTTTGTTATTTTTCCCTTGTTGCTTTTAATAATTTTTCTTTGTCTTTAATTTTTGTCAGTTTGATTACTGTGTGTCTCAGCATGTTTCACCTTGGGTTTATCCTGTCTGGGACTCTCTGTGCTTCCTGGACTTGGGTGGTTTATCCTGTTTGGGACTCTCTGTGCTTCCTGGACTTACTTCCTTTCCCATGTGAGGGAAGTTTTTGACTATAATCTCTTCAAATATTTTCTTGGGCCCTTTCTCTCTTCTTCTTCTGGGACCCATATAATGCAAATGTTGGCACATTTAATATTGTCCCAGTGGTCTCTTAGGCTGTTTTCATTCCTTTTCATTCTTTTATCCTTATTCTGTTCTGTGGCAGTGAATTCCACCATTCTGTCTTCCAGGTCACTTAACATTTCTTCTGCCTCAGCTATTGTGCTATTGATTCCTTCTAGTGTATTTTTTCATTTCAGTTATTGTTCATCTCTGTTTGTTTGTTCTTTAATTCTTCTAGGTCTTTGTTAAACATTTTTTGCATCTTCTCTACCTTTACCTCCATTCTTTTTTCAAGATCCTGCATAATCTTCTCTATCATTATTCTGAATTCTTTTTCTGGAAGGCTGCCCATCTCCACTTCATTTAGTTGTTTTTCTGGGGTTTTATCTTGTTCCTTCATCTGCTTCATAATCCTCTGCCTTTTCATTTTGTCTATCTTTCTGTGAAGGTGTTTTTTGATCCACAGGCTGCAGCATTGTAGTTCTTCTTGCTTCTGTTGTCTGCCCTCTGATCATATTATGATTTAAATGTGGAGTTGATATCACTAAACTTCTATAATATTCTGGAGATGAATGCAAGATTTTTAGCATGAAATGGAAAACAAAAACTAGGAGTGGAGTTAAATATCAAAATGCACAAGAAGGGACAAAAATTAGCCATTTAAGAAGTGTATCCAAGTACTGTCAGCTTTCTTATGAATTCTGTAATGACAGCATTATGTGAGAGAAAAGAGGTCAGGAATGAAGTCATACAAGCAGACATTATGCATGAACTAGAGATTACACATGCATGAAGAATGGAAACAGTGTCTGTCATCTGCGTCCAGCAGTAATGGAACCCTACGCACAGGTTGGTCTCTTAGTCTTTGTCTGGATTTTTGTTTTTCAATAGATCAGTGATGGACAGAGAAAAGGGAGGCTCGGGTGGTTTCCTGGCAACAGGTAGAGAGCCCAAGGATCCCTGATTGCAGAGGACACAGCTGGATTTAGGTAGTAGTATCCAAAAGTGACACCATTACAATACACCTTGTGTCCATTTACACTTCAATCCATTCCAAACCAATGAACAGCCATGCAGCCAGCAGCCCAAACTGCAAAAATTGTATTTACAATGATTGCTTAATATCTTCCACATTCGTTCTCTTCTGTCTTCATGCACAGTTTCCAGCCATCACATCAAATTTCCTCTTCTGGAGCTTCCCCAAAGACGGATTTGACTTGCCTTGCGCCATGCTCCTGGTTGTCCCATGATGTCTCAGATAGGAACTTTTATTTTAGCTCTGACCAGATGGACCTAAACAAGAACATGGACCATTTGACAGTGCCCTGGCTGGACTAACTTAATCCTACCTCCACCATCCATCCTACCATACCATAACATGCTGGAATATGACTGTTTAGAATTTCCCTGAGGACGTGTACTATTATGGTTTAAGAATAACCCAATCTTCAACAGTTTAGCATACTTGTTTACTGTTCTCTAGGGCAAATTTTGTCAAGGCACACCTGTTCTGATGTTTCTGAGACCCTGTGTTGTAAACACGTATCCCTACACACATATGGAAATATTTCATGTCCTGCAAATTCAAAGGAAAACAGATGAACTCACCATAATTATAAACAAATAATTCTTTGAGTGGTTTGTTATGTCATGAGATAATTAGGGTTTAGTGCATCAACCCCAAATGATACAGTTATAACAGCCTGCTCTAAAAGATGTCAAAATTCCAAATTTGCATTTGAAAAAGTTGTATTAAAAATTAGATTCATTCTTTTCTGAAACTTGTCATTCTTGATGGCAAGTTTAGCATTCTTCGATCGTGAGCAATATTTTCTAATTTTTTTTTTTTACTTTATATAAACAATAGAAAGGTTCATGGTGGGCATGGATTTGGAAAGGAAGAATACACTAGCTAATACTCTCTTCCCAGTACTTGGGAGTACAATAGAATATTTAGGGAAATATATTTTAGATCACTGAAATACCATTTCTTTCAAATAATGTACATAATATATTAAAATAATATATTAACATTTGACTCATATCCCAAATGGACCGAATAAATCAAAGAAGTGTCCAGTCATTAAAATAGCTTACTATCAAGTGAGGAGAGGGGAATGGTGTATATAAAATCAAGAAACAGAGGGCAACCTATCATTTTTACATGTAAATAAGCTTAATTAAATGGTGCAAAAAACAAGAACTAAGTGATAGTGGGAGATTCTCAGATATTTCAAGCCCACAGTTAGGGCTTTAGATCTATTCTGAAAGACATACACTTTCATTTACAGAGTAATTCCATCTCTGTAGAAAGACATAACATTTTAAAAATTACTAATGAGGATAAAAATTTAGAGGAAAAGGATTAATTGTTGGCTTGTTTTTCTAAAAGGTAATCCTTCTAAGAAACTAAATAAAAATTCACTGGCAAGAGTTGAACCAACCTGAGTATGTGTTCTTGAATCTCTGTGACCTTGGTCAAGTGAGATGACCTCTTGAACACTTAGTCTTCTAATCTGTTAAGAGCAAATAATTCTGATCTAATAAACTTATATAAAATGCATGATAATTCTAATGAAATAATATTTTAAAAGTTCCATGTCTGCAGATAGATACCAGATATTTCTTTTTCCTCCCTGCAGAACCCCATTGTGTACATAATTGTTTTTTATGTGTTGGTCTTCTCTGCTAGACCACATGTGCTGAGAGACCAGAAGCTCTGTATTGTGTAAATACCTGAAGAGATATTTTTCTGGAACTTAAGTAAAAGTTAATAAATGCTTGTTGATATGTTATTGACTCATATAGCACAAAAGTTGAAATTTCTTGAAAGATAATATATCTCATACATAAACTTAAAGCCATAGTTCATGTTATTAAGAGAAGTGAAGTCTCTATTCAGCTGCATATATAATAATTTTATGAAATAAAAACTATTTTTCAAGTTACCTAATATAAAACTACAGTTGGACTCTATTTTATTTAACATGAGATTTCTAAGAATTAGTTCAAGAGGGATATTTTCAGTGGTGAAATAATAGCCTTTGGGATCTCACAGTAGTTTTATATTGTTGATCTTGCTGAATTATATATACATATATACATCTCAGTATTTATGAAAATGACAATGGCATTAAGCAGAGATGTGTTAGACATCTTAGGACCTTATGAATGGCCCCAAATAAGAAGATATTGTGAAAATAAGAATGATTCACATATTTGGAAAGTGAAATAATTCTTAGATATATTGTTTATATGAGATTTTAAAATATCATGAAGAAAATGACAAACATTCTTGTGATTGAAACAACTTGGGCAGAAAGTAAATAGGAATAAGTTACATGCAGATCTCCTCTGTTATCTTGACTCCTAGGATTTGAGTTGGGATTTATACCCGTATGGCACATGAACTAGTTCACGTGCAAATCCAAGAGGTCAGACACATAATTTAAAAAGTGAATAGATAGAGGATAACTAACTCTTTAAAAATCATGTGGCTTAAGAGAAGACAATTTAACATTCAAGAAATATTTATTCATTGCTTATTTATTAAAGTCTAGGTAAAGTACTAATTTCTCAGCATACGATAGTAAATAAAATAGCTCGTTCCTGCCAAAATTTGTCTTAGATTGTGTTATCCAAAGACTCAGTATCATTGAACAGAACTTTTTCTTCTGTGTGTTGTGTGCTATGAGAAAAGAACTAGCACAGGTTTAAAAACGTCAGGGAAAACAAAAAGGAATGCCTAGGATGAAAAGTACAGGAACTGGGTTTAAAGCTTTGATGGTGAATGTGATAATTAGAAATCTAGGGGAACCCAGTAAATATCACCCTTCTTCTATCTCTGAGTTCACAGCCAACTGAAAATTAAGAGAACCCATGACATTATCTTTGTTAGAGATAAAGGCTGATATTGGAGAACATTGCTTATATTTTCAATTTAGTAAACTTTCTCACAATTAAAAACACTAAAAATACAACTAGAGTGACCTAACTAGGGTTTTGCCTGGGACTGAAGGAGTTCCTGGGACATAGGACGTTGAGTACTGCAACTAGCATTCAACCGAGCGGTCCTGTACTTTCGGTTGCATGGTACATGGATGCCCCCATGACCATCTTAGGGCTGAAATTTGAATGTAGTCCTATTCTTTATCTAACCACTTTCTCATTAAAAGTAGTTTTTCAAAATTGAATCATATAAAATTGTTGATATTTTACTGTTTTTGACTCATAAAAACAGACATTTCACATATTTCAGCAGAATACTACTTCCTCAGCCAGCAGCTTCCTCTTCTCTCCTCTGCTTCATGATTTCTCCTTAGTCATTATTCCTGTTGTCTTCCAACTTCTAGTTCCTTACAGCTTCTGCTTGCTGATTTCTGTGTCTGGTGGCTTGTGTGACACAAAACCATTTGTCTCTATTTGTTAACTGATGACATAATTTGCAAGAGGTGATCTGATTGGCTTGACCAGTCCTCACTCAGAGCAGAGCACACTCTTTGGGTAAAGTTCTCACAATGGGCCTTTCTGTATTCCCTAGTATTCCCTGTCCAGCCTGCAGTTACCTATCTCTGGGACTGATACCATACCTGTTTACATGGTATAAAATTTGATTATTGATGAAGAATAAGCATGTATGAAGGGGATCATTGAAAGTAGTAGGCATTAGAGACAATCAATATAGTTTCTCTCTCTCTCTCTCTCTTTTTTTTTTTTAGCTCTTGTTATACTTGGAGAAAAATATACACTCATTTCCCAAGCACTCAAACCACATTTCTCCAGAGGCAGTCATGTTACTTTGATTCTTTTTTTTTTTTTTCTCTCTCTCTGTGAATCATTGGGGCACATATTCAAATGACCCCACTAAAAACACATGAAATAAAGAACCCCTGACAATCTGCTAGGCCATAGAATCAATTATGGTCATCTGTAACCTCACAAATGTAATCTATCTTGAAGATGACTTATGCACTTCCCTTTCATTTTCTTCTCCCCAAAATGGGGTTTCCCTATATTTAAATTCCATCCTGATCAGTCTTTGTATATTTAAGATCAATAACTTATATGTAAATAATCTTTGAAAACTGTATCCAGACTGAAGCAGTTTAGAATGGCCTTCAGCTTTTTGTTGCTTTAACACAAAAAAATAGGTCAAGTTTTCTCCAACTGAACCATGTCTAAGTCTAGTTCTCTCCCTCACTTTACTGTTTGGCAAGCTGAGGGCCCCAAGGTCAAGACCCGCCTTTCCAAAATATGATGGAGCCTGAAGTTGGCCTCTTCTTCACTCCCTTCCAGATTGTTTCTTTTTTTTTTTCCCCCAGTGTGGCCAGATGGATTTTTTTATATCCTGTACACAGCACTAAGGTTGGATTCAGTTTTTCAAGATGAATCCAAGTTTAACCTCTCTGTGTTAACGGAATCTTTCCAAGGGAAAATTTTTCCAACCACTCTTGTGCATTTAAAATGTCTAAATAATTGCATTAAAAAATGATTGCTCAATACAAACTTCCTTCTAGCTTCATATCTATATCTAGTGGACATGAATTTAGCACATACAGGGATAGAATTGTACATGGATTCAACTCATTCTTAGTTAAAATTGTAGGAAAAGTCAATTAGAATAATATATTTTACATAAGGAACATACAAGAGCAATTGCAGGAAAACAGAACAAAAGATTATTTTCTCAGCTACGGTTCATTTTTCTCAATTATGGTATAAAAATCTTAGTACTTTCTTATTCACTCCTAACCAAAAATGAATAGATCTCATCCTTTTTCTTCCTCAAATCTGGAGATAGGGCATCTGATCTTTGTGACATACTATATCTGTAAAGTAGTTCACTGGGATTGTCTTTGAATGACAGCAAGCTGTATGCAGTTTCAAATGTTAACTGCAGGTTGACCCTGTTTTGTTTCACTGCTTGAAGGTTGGAATCAGGACTTATTCTATAGGTGAGAAACATCAAAATTTTAAGCAACCATCTAGGGTGTTCGGGTAAGGGGAATGGGGCACTGTGTCTGGAATACAGACTTTCTGGCTCCCCGCTATTGTTTTCCTCCAGGTAACTTCATCAACGTGGACCTTGGATGGAACCTTATGGACTGCCTTTATTTAGGGCACACAGGAGGTGAAAATTCACTTATTTCATGTCCAAACCATCACGTTTCAGCCAATCCCAAGCTATATCTAAAAGGAAAACATCATGTTTGTTTAGCATCTTGAAGGTCTCGGTTAAATTTTGAATATCCTTTTCTCACATTTTAAAAATCTGAGCAGAAGGAAGAAATCAACTTTGGTTATTTTGGTTACTTATGTTGATGATTTAAACTTGTTAATAGTTCCAGGAAAACATGGATTTTAGACTTTATTTCCAATCATGGATTGAAAGACATTGTTCCTTAATAAAACAAGTTAATAAATCAGAAGCTAGGTAGTAGAAGTATCTGAAGGCAGAGGCCTTCCTGCCAAAGCACTAAGCCTGCTAGGATCTATGCTCTCCAGAATGATAGAACCCCTTCAGTTTTGGATTGACACATATTCATTACAAATAAATTAGTGTTCCCATCTGGTCTGACTCATTTGATGGGAACAAGAAGTTCCTTTAAAAGTACAAATTGACAGGGGGAAAGGATTGAAAATGAAGGGACGCATGGGACTGGCCTTGTGCAATTTTCCTAGGTCTAAGGACCATGAACGTAATTTTGATGTATAATTAAAATACTCTGAGCAGAATATCAGCAAGTCCACCTATATGTAGAGATATTTATTGCCCTGGATTACCCCTCAGATCAATTGAATTTTCAATCTTTAACGCTTTCTCTTAATCAGTATTCAAAATTAGCTTCTGTTCTACTATCAAGTGTTAGATTATTGAGGGTTGGAAATATAGGTGTTCTGCGTTCATTCTTGTTTACTTTTACGAAAGCAGTGGTGGCATTCATAAATAACTTAATTGAAATGTAAGTTCCTTAAGCAGGGCCTCTTGAAACAAGTAGCTCTGAACATATTCCATCTTCTAAGCCCTCTGTAGGTTGCTTGTTACAATCTAAAGTGAGGGAGGGGGGCTTCCCTGGTGGTGCAGTTGTTGAGAGTCCGCCTGCCGATGCAGGGGATGCGGGTTCGTGCCCCGGTCCAGGAAGATCCCACATGCCGCGGAGCGGCTAGGCCCGTGAGCCATGACCGCTGAGCCTGCGCGTCTGGAGCCTGTGCTCCGCAATGGGAGAGGCCACAGCAGTGAGGGGCCCGCGTACCGCAAAAAAAATAAATAAATAAAATAAAGTTAGGGAGGGGAGGAGGGCATGGAGAAAGATAAAAAATGTATACATATATACATATCCAAAGCACTCAATCACCATGGGAGACTCAAAATACTGTAAATCAAGGTTATTTATTACACTCCTTTTGGCAAGGCAAGGATTTTCTCGATTTTTTGTCAGGAAATCAAAATTCTCTTTACTTCTCGAGTTCTTAAATTACATTTTATTCCCATCTTAATCTCTTCAGCCTTTATAGACTGATAAAATATAGTTGTCTTGGCAGAATTAATACAAATTATTTTCTGTTTAAGTACTTCATGCAGAAATTAAATTTTCAAAAGCATACATAAATACGATCAATTAAATTGACACAGAAGTATAGTATATTTAGCTCTATACATCAAACTACCTTGATTATTATGGGCAATCTTAAACTGTCACGTAAAGTAAGATTTCCATTGAGTCATGTTTTTAATTCTCTCTGTCATCATATTGCAAGGGAAAAAGTTCATGAATGGTAAGCCAGAGAGGTTTGCCAATTCCAACAATGTATTTTTCTTCTTTCATAGATATACTGGAAAAGAATTGTTCACTTATATTACTTATTTTTTGGAAACCTGATAATGTCTTTTTCAGAGAAGGACCATATGGAAGAGCCACAAAGATAATGTGTGAAAGGAAGTAAGGGTATGTTATCAAGAAAAAAAAAAAAGTGGAAAATATAGACAAATTAGTTTTCAAATGTAATTTTATCCAAATACACTGATTTTTTTTTACGCTGTTCTGAATTTGGAAACTAGACTTAAACTTGGCTTGAATTAGTACTGATTCTTGGGTGATAGGAGAGTAAGTTCAAGATGTCTAATAATCTTTCACTCTGAGGATCAAGCATTTTATCACATGAAAGTAGAGCCAGGTTACAGTTGATAAGGAAAATAGTCTTATTTAATTTTGGCCCCAGGCTTCCTTCACTATAGAGAGCCAATATTTCCTTCCAAGGCACTTCTAGGATACAGCAGTCCTAATGTTTTATAACATGGCTACATGTCTATATGTATAGTTTGGAATCCACAGAGACATGACTGTTGGTTTTAAGTCAAGGTTCCTGAAATAGACTCAGAAAGAAAAAAAAAAGAATGTTTATAGATGTTTGGCTGGCTGCTTAGGGTCTTCTGGGGTAATACTTTAATTGAGTATCACCACCAAGATCTAGTCATCTACTTAAGACATTTACAAACTCAATATTGTAAATACAGTCTGAGATAATCGGTCTCCCTAGGACTGATTCATGTGACTCCAATTCATAAGAGAGACTTATGGGCTATATTTAGTCTCCCTCTGTATGCTCTCAGCACTCTGGACATCTTCCTGCCAAGTATAATCCTTCCTCACATCTTTTAAACTAGATCCTTCCTATGTCTGAAATGCTATATCATCATATCTCTGCTTCATTGGGTCTCAACAGAAACATCACTGCCTCAGAGAAGCCCTCTTTGACTACTGTCCAGAGTAACCTCTCCCTGGATTTCTCTGTTCTAACTTACTGTACTTTTTCACATAGCTCTTAGTGCTACCTGAAACACTATTATTCATTTAATTTTGTACCAAATTATCCTCACGTCCCACAAGTCCATGAGTCCCAGGAGGAGGGCCTTTGTCTATTCACTGCTGCCCCAGCACCAAGAACAGCAGAGAGCTTGTACTTAACATGTTTACAGGGGGGAGGAGGAAGTAGGGCAGCAGCAATGGCGTAACACTTGAATTTCCCTGTGTCAATGCATAAAAACAACACAGCAATCAAGATAGCAAAACATTAACACACACACACACACACACACACCCCCCCCCAAATAGCACATGTAGGTTAAAAGGTGATCCCCCTTCAAACTTCAAAATATGAGTAGCCATATGCTGCCACAAGACCTGTGGGGTATCAGCAACTGTTGAAAAATGCAGAGGGAAGTAAAAGAGACTTCTGCCGTCCTGAAAGCCAGAGAACCCAGAAAATGCCAACAGATACTTGGTCCCATAAGAAAGACTGCTCACTCTGTGTGCAAAGTTTGGTGGGCCAATGGGAGAATACCATCCCAAACCAGAAGGGGGCATTGTAGGCTCTGGTGTAAGGGTACAAGGACACTTCAGGAAAGCTAGGTTGTTCTGAGCCAAATGAACACTAGAAAATAATCAAAGTCCCTGTGATGGTTAATTTTATGTATCAATTTGACTGGGCTATGGAGTGTCCAGATATTTGGTCATTTAGTATTCTGAGTGTTTTTGTGAAGGCATTTTTGGATGAGATTAACATTTAAACCCGTAGACTGAGCCAAGCAGATTGCTCTCCCTTATGCAGGTGGGCCTCATCTGAACACATGAAGGCCTGAATAGAACAAAAAGATGACCCTTCCTTGAGCAAGAGGGTGCTCCTCCTGCCTGACTAACTTCAAACTGGGACATCAACTTTTTCCTACCTTTGGACTTGAACACAGTGGCTCTTCCTGGGTCTCCAGTCTTCTGACCTTCAGACTAGAAAGAACTACACTATCAACTGTCTTGTGTCATCAGCTTGCCAGTTCATCCTAAAGATCTGGGGTCTAGTCAGCCTCCATAATCGTGGGAGCCAAATCTTTATAATAAATATATTTAGATAGATAGCTACACAGATCTCATATTAGTTCTATTACCCTAACTGATACAGTCCTTTTCAGAACAAAGTTTCACTGAGGAGAAACTGCTAGGAATAAAATCCAAATTGAGCTTTAAGTGGCACTAAAGACAAGAGAAGGAGAAGTAACTAGATGAAATTGTAAGAAGGGAATAATAAAGGTAAAATTCAAAGAAGTAGCGCTAACCAACAGAAAAGACAATCTATAACCCTGTAGCTAGAAAAGGTATTCTGACCTATTCTCTTTCCTTAGAACACACACAAAAAACACATCTTAAATATAAGAAACATAGGGTTATAATTTACATCGCATATGAAGCTATTGTAATAAAAAGTGCTATTACAATTTTTTAAATTATCCGTACAGAAAAAGAAGGCTGGTTAGGAAAACATTCCCACAAAACAGAAGAAAACTATAATCTTATTTTAAGAGGGGCTAAAAGATAATTAAGGTGATTCTATAAGATATGAAAGAAGGTCATATATCAGAGGCAGAAAAATTAGGAATGAGACAATTGGACTAAATGTAGATTTTAAAAAGGAGCTCACAGACCTCAGGGAAAAGTTAAAAAGAAAAGAAAAAAAATGCTGTCGAAATGAAAAATCAACTAGAGTAAATATTGGGTTGGCCAAATAGTTCGTTCAGGTGTTTTGAACCCGATGTTACGGAAAACCCGAACAAACTTTTTGGCCCACCCAATACATACCATGAAAAATATTGTAAGGGTGAAGATAGGGAGAAGAAGAAGAAGGAGGAGGAGGAGGAGGAAGAGAGGAAGGGGGAGGGGGAGGAGGGGATCAACTTAAAAATATACTCACGGGGCTTCCCTGGTGGCGCAGTGGTTGAGAGTCCGCCTGCCGATGCAGGGGACACGGGTTCGTGCCCCGGTCCGGGAAGATCCCACGTGCCGCGGAGCGGCTGGGCCCGTGAGCCACGGCCGCTGAGCCTGCGCGTCCGGAGCCTGTGCTCCGCAATGGGAGAGGCCACAACAGTGAGAGGCCCTCGTACCGCAAAAAAAGAAAAAAAAAAAATCAAACAAAAACTGAATTTGCATTGGATTAAGTCTTTCAAATCAGTCTGGGTCTAATCGAGAGACAGAAACCGTATAGTGATTTGAGCAGAAAATGTTTAATATAAAGAATTATTAACTATACCTCATTACTGCAATAATGAGAGATTAGATACGATGGGATAAAAATAATTCTAGAAGTAGCAGAGATAAGGAGCAGACACTGCCTCTAGGGCTAAAACAGAAAACTCAAAAAAAAGAACAAATCTGGAAAAGACGACTCCCAATCAGGGATGAGATCTAGATCTCATTGGAGAGGGTGTGGTCAGGTACATTGAATGGCAGTCACTGGAGTACAGGTTGAGGGATTTGCTGAGAATCCACCCTCTGGGGTCTCAGAGGAAGTTATCAAAAAGGACACTCCACTAGGGGAACTCACTGGGAAACCACTCTCTGGGGTGGTTGAGAAACTGCCCCAGGAAAGGTGCTGTGTCTTGGAACTTATTGCCAAACTGCCCAAACGGTGCCAGGGAAATCATCCCCAGAGAGGTGTCTTGTGCTGCTGGCCACCACCATGCACTGCGGAAGTTGGCCAAAAGAGCATCCCACGACCAGGAAGCAGAACATCTTTCCTCTTTTAGGATCCCTTTGGCGACCTCTACTGATAAATCATCATGCCCTCTTGCAAAGGAAAATACGTTCCAGTATCACAGGCCAGGCAATGAAGGGTGGATTGGGAACTGAGGGGCAATAGATCGATAACTGGTAAACTTCTGCCTCTAACTCCTCATATATTGAAATACGAGGGATACAAGGGGTGTTTTAGTTGACTCAACCTGCATTAACCAAATACCACAGACCAGGTGGCTTTAAACGACACCAATCTTTTAAATAAAAGATTAATCATTGTAAAAGAATATTATATACAACTCTATGTGAATCCCTTTAAAGAAATGTCTATGTTTTAGGAGACTATAAATTAAGAATACAAATTATTGATTGTCTTGAGAATTGGAAAACGAGAACCAACTGAAATGCTAAATATTAAAACATATTGTCAAATTCCCTTCAAAAGAGGTACCACAACTAAATGGCTTTATAGGAAAAATCTTTCAAACTGTCAAGGGTCAGAATATATCATATTTTAGAATTTTCATATCATGCTGGCCAGTAAAGTCCACAACTTGATATCACCTTGTACCCAAAAGCTGCTTGAAAAGACAAACCATTTTGAAATATTAAAACAAGATCAATAATAGTATTAGGAAAAGAATTTAGTGGTCTTATCAAGAGTGAATTTTTTGAGAATTTTCTGGATGATAAAGAGAAGATGATATTGGAATGGTAGAGGAAAAAAACAAAGTTGAGAACCTCCAGACTATCAAGGATTATGAAGGGGCTTTTGGAGAATTAAGTGTTCCTGAAAACTGAAACAAAGCCAGTGGTAGAATGAGCCAGAAAGGCAAAAAAACTAATTTAAGGAGTTCAGGAGGCTTGGATACATCCCTGCCTTTGGACTCTGTAGTGTTTGTGGTGACCACGTAAGGGCTTCAGATGTGGCCTACGGAGCTGTGGATGGAAACCTGAAGGGCTCCTCGATGGCAGCAAAGATTTCCATGGTACTGAATTTCATGGGTTATTCTTAAACTTCACTTTGGCAAACCAAATTAGTAGGCTGAGAATAATTGTGTGTGAAAGTAGGGGCTTCAAAGAAGGAGGCTTCTAATTAGTTTTCTAGACTGACCAAGGGTAACCAGCAACCCTTTGGTGAGGGAGAGCTGTCATGTCCTATCTGAATTTCATTTTACAGTGATTAAAAGTTGATGAATGTATTTACACTTTATTATGTAAGCAAAGTGTATGAATTTATTAACCCATAGAATGGGTTCATTTCTTTTAACACTTTTGCCATATTCATAAATTCTGGCTTAAATAAATACTGCTAGGCAGTTGCTAGGAATGCATACAATACACCCATGTATTTTATTATTTATTTATTTACTTTTAATACATCTTTATTGGAGTATAATTGCTTTACATTGTTGTGTTAGTTGCTGCTGTATAACAGAGTGAATCAGCTATACGTATACATGTATCCCCATATGTCCTCCCTCTTGCATCTCCCTCCTGCCCTCCCTATCCCACCCCTCTAGGTGGACACAAAGCACCGAGCTGATCTCCCTGTGCTATGCTGCTGCTTCCCACTAGCTAGCTATTTTACATTTGGTAGTGAATATATGTTAATGCTACTCTCACTTCGCCCCAGCTTCCTTCTCCCCCTCCCCCGTGTCCTGAGTCTTCTAGGTTGTTTCAAATCAATTTCAAACATCTAAACTTTCTAGGGCTCACTTTCTGTGTGTTTTCAGACTCTTTATCTCCACCCCTGCTTTTCTGATTTCCTCCTACCAGCTGCTCTTCAGCCTTCTGAATTTGTGCCCCAGTTTGCACTCACTTTTCTAACTTAAATGCAGAACTCTTTCAGGAAAAAATTTTCTTTAATTTGCTCTCCAACTCATGCACTACCATTGTCAGAAAGATACAGTATGTCTGGTTCCCAGATTCTGTCCTGTGAGAGAGTCTTCTCCTTGTAGAGACACCACAGCACCCGAGTAGATTTGGGAGGAAATGAAATGGATATCTTACAGTGGTGCTGGTGGTATGTCATGTGAAAAAATCTCAGCATTACCGTTTTCACAATGTTTCTGTGCATGTGCTGCATCTTAGAAATGTATCTTGCTATTTGAAAAAGGCAGATCTTCCTTAAAGGTCAGCAGTTGCAGGATTCATCTATCCTTTTAACCCTATCCAAATAAGTGGATTAATCCTATGAGATTCTCTCTGATCTCAACACCCAGTGAACGAACTGAAAGACCTTACAGTCTCTATTATGGAATCCAAGGAATGGATGAAGTTTACACTTGTTATGTAATTGCTTTAACTGTTACTTTTAAAAAGAGAATTAAAAAGTCTTACACAGGGCTTTGTATTTTGCATTTCTTTTGGCTGATATCTGCTTAATAAGACCAAGCCTGGCACATTCTTCACCAAGTGGTCAGTGCCTTCTCTAAGGGTGCTGCTGGTGTGGCCTTATGCACCTTACGTATGTAAACGACAGGATTTCTAGAACCTTTCTTTGACTCTGAGAACAGTTTATAAAAGAACAGAGTATTATGGACTTCCTTAAATCTAAGAGTGACCATAGATCTCAGTTCTTCCAAGAAAATAACAGTTTTAATTTATTGCCCAGAATTAATTATTTCTAGTGTCTTTTTTCATTATTAAAAGTATTCCTATGCACACTGCTATGTTTAAAATGGATAACCAACAAGGTCCTACTGTATAGCACTGGGAACTCTGCTCAGTGTTAGGTGGAAGCCTGGATGGGAGGGGAGTTTGGGGCAGAATGGATACATGTATATGTACAGCTGAATCACTTTGCTGTGCGCCTGAAACTACCACAACATTGTTAATTGGCTATGCTCTCATATAAAATAAAAAGTTAAAAAAAGTATTCCTACGCATAGGATAAATTATATGGTTCCCTCCCTGCACCTATGTCCTCCCACAGATGAGCAGCATCCTTTTCATCCTCAAACCAGATGAAATAAAAGAGAAATATAACCACAGAGTACAGCTCTCTGCAAAAATTACAGTGGACTGCCAGCTACTAAAACATTGGGGTTTGCTCTTAATATACCTATATAACAAACAATAAATGAAAAAAAATTCTGTGTGAAAAAAATGATTGGACATGCCATCAAGTAATTAAATTAAATTAAATATAACCATTTGGTATTAACCAGAATAATCTTTCCTTTATAATAATAAGTGATAATGGTAGGATGATAAATAGAGTGCACATAAAGTTTTTAAAAATTTAAACACATATATAATTGTGGAGTATAGTTTAGAAAAATAGAAATAGTTTTAGGACAGTGGAATTAGAGGTTGATATAATATTTATAATTTTCTGTAATTCTATTATGTTATTCATTGTGGAAAAGAAACTCACAGAAAAAAAAACAGAATATAATCTACTCATTTAAGGATAAAGCCATATAATATTAGTACCAGAGAGCAACTTTCAGTCAGTTGTAAGGTGATTTTTTAAAAAAAATTTTGATCCCTGTTAAGTTTTTATATCTTCAGTTATTAGCTGAGATTCACATTGATTTTTCTCATTTTGGGGATTTCCATTTAACTCACTCTACCTGAAAATATATTCTCTTTACAAGGGTTAATATACTTCTGTTTACAATTAACTTGGATAATCTATGGTTAAGAAGAGCTGAAAAGTTTGTTCTTTGTGGGCAAATGTGTCCCCCGGGGCAGGACGTTTTGGATATCCATAAACTATTAGCTGACATCTAATAGTAATTGGCTTTGCATTCTTAAAGATGGAAAAATGTACACATGAGAAGTAATACTTCGTAGTACTTTTATTTTGTTCTTGGCCACACTGCATGGCTTGCAGGATCCTAGTTCCCCCAGCAGTGAAAGTGCAAGTGCCAGCCACTGGACCTCCAGGGAATTCCTGAGAAGTAATACTTTGTTATTGAACACAGAAGGAAGCTGTGAAAAGAGGAAAGGGCAGAGACTTTAAAATCAGAAGTCCCAAATCTGTGTCTCCCTTCTGCCATGAAGAAGTGGTGTGACCTTGGATAAGTCATTCACCACCTCGAGGGGCACTAAGGAACAAAAGTGACAGTACACTTGAGAGTATTTGTAAAATGTAAAGTCCTATACACATATTGACTGTAGAGCACATCATTATTACAGAAACATAAAATACAGTAGAATGGGTTAATAATATTGACATGCATTTAAATAAAAACTAAGATACCATATGTAAGCGATATCATATATTTGTCTTTCTCTGTCTGACTTACTTCACTTTGTATGATAATCTCCAGGTCCATCCATGTTGCTTCAAATGGCATTATTTCATTCTTTAAAATGGCTGAGTAGTATTCCATTGTATATATGTACCACATCTTCTTTATCCTTTCATCTGTCAATGGACATTTAGGTTGCTTCCATGTCTTGGCTATTGTAAACAGTGCTGCAGTGAACATTGGGGTGCATGTATCCTTTCAAAACTAAGACAAATCTACATGTAATGATAAAAAAGAGAGAAAAAAAAAGAAAATAACAGATTCTTTCAGAAAATGCCAAAGTTTTCTCTGGAATTGTAGAGCAGAGTGATGTACATTGGCTCCAGTTAACCACACAATGATAGAAAAGTTTCATTCATTCTTTCTTCCTCTGTAAATAAGAATGCTATTTAGCACTTCGCTTTCCCACAGTTCAGTAATGACATAATAATTCAGTGCTTTAAAATATTTTGGATCGTCTCAAGGATGAGGTGCTAAAGATACTTGCTGCCTCATAAATCTAATGCAGAACATTCCTGCAGATTCCCTGTGGTTGAAAAGGTGGTAATTATAAATTGAGAGGAAAAAATATTTTAAAATGACAGAAAGAATTTAAATGATGCCATAAGCACCAGATTAAAAAAGAAAGAACTAGAAAGCCAGGTTAGCTAGCCATGGAATTTGGCCCTTATTTAAAGTCAGATGTGACAGTTTAGATCATTCAACGCCATGCTACGGTTGGCAGGCTGCCTATTCTGTGAGGTAAAAGTGGAAAAGGAATTCAATGTGGTAATTAGATAAGGAGTAAATCCCTAAGATTTTTTTCAAGGAGAAAATATTTTCAAATACTACTAAAGTCACTTTTCATTTAGGTTATAGAACTTCAAAGTGCTTCATTTTCAAAACAGGCCTGAAGAAATGAACACCAAGTCTAAAATGCTATAGTTGTCTCTCCTGATAAAAGAGCTCAACTCATGAAAAAGAATAATGCAGTCAGGACCCTCAATACATTTCTAGAAGTTGTCAATGTGCCTGTGATTCCAGGGATCACTTTGAACTTGAGGCGTTCTAGTCCCATTAAAAAGAATCAACAAACAGAATGGTGCTTCACCACACCCACTGCACAACGTCAAGCTCCTTTACTGAAGGATTTCATCTAAATGTGTGAAATTAATCCTTGTTCTGGAGCAGGGGCTTTAGTGTCTTAAAAGCCTACTTGTTTCCTTGAACTGTGCCTCCCAACACAGTTGAGTTTAGTATTTCAGGGGCAGACACTAGGGGAAGAGGTGAGCCTGCCAATTCTGTTACAGACCCTGGCGTGTCGTCATGTCTCACAAAGACCACCTTTGTGGTCCACATTCTTTTCCCATCAGGCAGTGCTGCCCTGACCTGAGGTTGTTTTTCGTTTCCAAAGAATATGCTGATCCTCCCAAAATGATCTACTGAAAACTGAGTGTTGAAGCACAAATGAAAAGTGAAAGGTGCCATTTAGCACACAACATAATTATTTCATGGCTTTGCTGCAAGTTAGCAAAGGCACGTTTCAGCTTGTAGGATGTGAAAGCCAGCCCATGCCATATCATAATATTTTTGTGTTTTCTGGAAACAGCTTTAAATCCCTCTTTTCCTGGGTTCGTGGCTGTAGAGAAGGAAGGGAGAAGGGAATGATGTTTTCCTGTGGAATAGCTTTTTAAAGACCAAGTAGTCATAAAACCTCTATTAAAAGTGAACACACATTGAATTCAATATCTGCGTGACCAGATTTTTTTAAAAGGAACTCGCTTAACCTCAGGAAATAGTATAAGCAATCATAGCTGTTAAATTTACTTTGTACTAAAATTTAATCTAGCCAAATATGCCATTAAAGTCAATACCGTGAATAACCATACAGTGTGGGCATGTACACACACACTCGTTTTTAATACCACATAGGTTTAACTTTACACACATTTTATATACTATGTGCTAAGTGGAAGAAAAAATGAGTTTATGTGACTTCTAATTCTCACCAAGATTCCCTCAATAAATTAATCTTTATGATAGAGTATTAGATGTCATTTTTCCATTAACACTCTAACGCTCTGTAAAACTAGTGTCTTTGGTCCTAGTAATTGAGAATAACTTCTAATTAGAAAAAGGAGAGAAAAGATAAAAAAGAATGACATTGTTTGCCAGAAAATTTCTAAATGTTAACAATGAAAGCAACTGTTCTCCATTCTATAGGTAGCTGTCCACAGCTCTACAGGAAAGGATTTTCCTTTTGACTCACCACCACACATCATTATATACTCTTACATTATATACTCTAAAATGCGTTGCTACTGTATGTATTCTATACAATCACCTGTCAATTAAAGGGATTTTAAAATGAAAAAAAAAATGAAATGCCTCTCAGACACAAACTTTCTTTTAAGTCCTAACTTGGACTTTGTGCTGTATCAAAATACTCGATTATTCTACACTATTTTGCCCTCCTTCTTTTCATACATATTTTGAAGTCTTTCTCCTTCCACTGTAAATATTTAAAATGTGTTTTTAATTGTTCATCTTTTGGTTTATTAAATATGTATGAAGGGTCTATTGTGTGTCGGTACTGTTTATGGGTTAGAAATATGAAGGTGGATTACACTTCACATGATTTTAAATTGTTTACGTTGCTTAAAAATAATTTATACAGAGGAAAGTGTGCAGTATACACGTATAAGCTATGGGGTTCACAACAAAATGAAAGCCTAGGAACCTAGCCACTCAGCCCAAGAACTGGAATACCATCAAAATTACCAAAACTTATGTGTTAATTCCCTGTCTCATCCCCTCTGCTTTCTCTTAAGAGGTAACAACTACTTGAATTTGTCTTTTTCATTCCCTTTCTTTCTCCTGACTTTATTGTTCTTATCCTCTCCCCCTTCTTTAATAGTTGTAACATTCTTATAATTTATATTTACTTTCACTGTTCTCTAGTATGTTATTCTTCAAGAAGACACAATTTTATTTATACATCTCGTATTAAGGAAACTCTGGGCTATTTTCAGCTTCTGCTATTATGAACAATAATGCAATGGACATTCTTGTATATGTTCATTAATGCCTCTTCTAGAATCTCTTGTGCACAGAACATAATGAAATTTCTGTAGATTGTTGGAAGAGCCACGTTTTCAAGGTGCTATCAATTTCTGTACAAAATTACACTCCCATCAGAATTGCATACGAGTCTTCATTAATCCAATTTTGGAAATGATCAGACTTCTTAAATTTTGCGCAACTAGTGTGTTAAATACTATTATAATGTGATCTTTACTGTTTCACTGACTCCTAGTGAAGTTTAATATATTTCATATGTGCATGGATCATTTCCATTGCCTCTTCTATGAAATACTGTTTCATATCATCTTCTCCCTGTTTTAAATTTTCCATTTCAACATAAGCATTAAAGATTTTCATCCATGAAAAAATAATTTTGTTGTATAATATGAGGTAGATAGCCTATTTCATTTATTTTTTAATGATACATAATAAATAAGTTCCATTTATTTACTGGTCCATACATTCCCTAGTGCTCTGCATGGTCACTTTCTGTGTCAAATTTGGATCTATTTCTGATACCTGTATTCCATTCCATTGGTACTTGCCCATTTCTGTACCAATGCCAGATGACCTCAGTTAGCTTTAAAACCTC
Organism: Orcinus orca; assembly: GCF_937001465.1. NCBI lineage: Eukaryota > Metazoa > Chordata > Mammalia > Artiodactyla > Delphinidae > Orcinus > Orcinus orca. Next base: position 73,299,308 of record NC_064570.1, read on the forward strand.
TTCTTATTTTTCTTTTCAAAAGCATCTGGATTATTAAGAGTCCTCAAAAATCCCATTGGAATTACATTAAATCTATTGATCAATTTGGAGAGAATGTCATCTTATGATACAGTATCTTCTTGCCTATGAAGACACTATCTGTAATGGTTTTTAATAACATTTTACACTTTTTTATATATACATGTTTTGTGGTGTTTATTCATAGGTATCATGTTATTATTTCTTCTTGAATTGGTTTTGATAAGTGATATTTTTGGAGAAATATAATCTCCAATAAATCAAGCTTTTAATTGCATATTTCAAATCTTTTTAAAAGTTTGCTAATTTTGTTTCAACTATCAATAATTGTGAAATATGTATTAAAATCTCCCATTGCAATGGATATTTACAAACTTTTTTCTAGAATTTATGTAAACTTTGTATATATTTTTAAAATTTTATTTAATTTATTTTTTAATATAGCAGGTTCTTATTAGTTACCTATTTTATACATATTAGTGTATACATGTCCATCCCAATCTCCCAATTCATCCCACCACAGCCACCCCCACCCCTCACTTTCCCTCCTTGGTGTCCATACGTTTGTTCTCTGCATCTGTGTCTCTATTTCTGCCTTGCAGACTGGTTCATCTGTACCATTTTTCTAGGTCTCACATATATGCGTTAATATACGATATTTGTTTTTCACTTTCTGACTTACTTCACTCTGTATGACAGTCTCTAGATCCATCCACATCTCTACAAATGACCCAATTTAGTTCCTTTTTAGGGCTGAGTAATATTCCAATGTATATGTGTCCTACATCTTCTTTATTCATTTGTTGATGGGTGTTTAGGTTGCTTCCATAACCTGGCTACTGTAAATAGCGCTGCAGTGAACATCAGGGTGCCTGTGTCATTTTGAATTATGGTTTTCCCTGGGTATATGCCCAGGAGTAGGATTGCTGGGTCATATGGTAATTCTATTTATAGTTTTTTAAGGAACCTCCATACTGTTTTCCATGGTGGCTGTATCAATTTACATTCCCACCAACAGTGCAAGAGGGCTTCCTTTTCTCCATACCCTCTCCAGCATTTGTTGTTTGTAGATTTTCTGATGATGCCCATTCTAACTGGTGTGAGGTGATACCTCATTTTAGTTTTGATTTGAATTCCTCTGATAATTTGTGATGTTGATCAGCTTCTCATGTGACTCTTGGCCATCTGTATGTCTTCTTTGGAGAAATGTCTATTTAGGTCTTCTGCCCATTTTTTGATTGGGTGGTTTGGTTTTTTTTTAACATTGAGCTGCATGTGCTACTTATATATTTTGGAGATTAATCCTTTGCCCGTTGATTCATTTGCAAATATTTCCCATTTTGAGTGTGGTCTTTTCATCTTGTTTATAGTTTCCTTTGCTGTGCAAAAGCTTTGAAGTTTCATTAGGTCCCATTTGTTTATTTTTGTTTTTATTTCCATTTCTCTAGGGGGTGGGTCAAAAAGGATCTTGCTGTGATTTATGTCATAGAGTGTCCTGCCTATGTTTTCCTCTAAGAGTTTTATACTGTCCAGTCTTACATTTAGGTCTCTAATCCATTTTGAGTTTATTTTTGTGTATGGTGTTAGGGAGTGTTCTGATTTCATTCTTTTACATGTAGCTGTCCAGTTTTCCCAGCACCCCTTATTGAAGAGACTGTCTCTTCTCCATAGTATATCCTGGCCTCCTTTGTCATAGATTAGTTGACCATAGGTGCATGGGTTTACCTCTGGGCTTTCTATCCTGTTCCATTGATCTATATTTCTGTTTTTGTGCCAGTACCATATTGTCTTGAATACTGTACATTTGTAGTATAGTCTGAAGTCAGGGACTCTGATTCCTCCAGTTCCATTTTGTTTCTCAAGATTGCTTTAGCTATTTGGGGTCTTTGGTGTCTCCATACAAATTTTAAGATTTTTGTTCTAGTTCTGTAAAAAATGCCATAGATAATTTGATAGGGATTTCATTGAATCTGTAGATTGCTTTGTGTAGTATAGTCATTCTCACAATATTGATTCTTCCAATCCAGGAACATGGTGTGTCTCTCCATCTGTGTCATCTTTGATTTCTTTCATCAGTGTCTTATAGTTTTCTGAGTACAGGTCTTTACCTCCTTAGGTAGGTTTATTCCTAGGTATTTTATTTTTGTTGCAATGGTGAATGGGATTGTTTCCTTAATTTTTCTTTCATTGTTAGTGTATAGGAATGCCAGAGATTTCTGTGCATTAATTTTGTATCCTGCAACCTTACCCAATTCATTGATTAGCTCTAGTAGTTTTCTGGTGGCATCTTTAGGATATCTATTTATAGTATCATGTCATCTACTAACAGTGACAGTTTTACTTCTTCTTTTCCAATTTGTATTCCTTTTACTTCTTTTTCTTCTCTTTTTGCCATGGCTAGGACTTCCAAATATATGTTGAATAACAGTGGTGAGTGGACATCCTTGTCTTGTTCCTGATCTTAGAGGAAATGCTTTCAGTTTTTCACCATTGAGAATGATGTTTGCTGTGGGTTTGTCATATATGGGGGCTTTATTATGTTGAGATAGGTTCCCTCTTTGCCCACTTTCTGAAGTATTTTTATAAATGGGTGTTGAATTTTGTCAAAATCTTTTTCTGCATCTATTGGGATGATCATATGGTTTTTATTCTTCAATTTTTTTAATATTGTGTATCAGATTGATTGATTTGCATATATTGAAGAATCCTTGTATCCCTGTATTAAATCCCACTTGATCATGGTGTGTGATCCTTTTAATGTGTTGTTAGAATCTGTGCTAGTATGTTGTTGGAGATTTTTGCATCTATATTCATCTGTGATATTGGTCTGTAATTTTCTTCTTTTGTAGTATCTTTGTCTGGTTTTGATATCAGGGTGACAGTTACTTCATAGAATGAGTTTGGGAGTGTTCCCTGCTGTGCCACTTTTTGGAAGAGTTTGAGAAGGATGAGATTAGCTCTTCTCTAAATGTTTGATAGAATTCACCTGTGAAGCCCTTTGTTCCTGAGCTTTTGTTTGTTGGAAGATTTTTAATCACAGTTTCAATTTCATTACTTATGACTGGTCTGTTCATATTTTCTATTTCTTTCTGGTTCAATCTTGGAAGGCTATACCTTTTCTAAGACTTTGTCCATTTCTTCCAGATTGTCTTTTTTATTGGCATAGAGTTGCTAGTAGTAGTCTCTTATGATGCTTTGTATTTCTATGGTGTCCACTGTCACCTCTCCTTTTTTCATTTCTAATTTTATTTGAGTCCTCTCTCTCTTGTTCTTGATGAGGCTGAGGAAAGCTTTATCAATTTTGTTTATCTTCTCAAAGGACCAGCTTTTAGTTTCATTGATCTTTGCTATTGTTTTCTTTGTTTCTATTTCATTTACTTTTGCTCTGATCTTTATGATTTCTTTCCTTCTACTAACTTAGAGTTTTGTTTGTTCTTTCTCTAGTTCCTTTAGGTGTAAGGTTAGATTGTTTATTAGAGCTTTTTCTTGTTTCTTAAGGTGGATTGTATTGTTATAAACGTCCTCCTTAGAACTGCTTTTGCTGCATCCCGTAGGTTTTGAATCATATTTTCATTGCTATTTGTCTCTAGGTATTGTTTGATTTCCTCTTTGATTTCTTCAGTAATCTCTTGGTTATTTAGTAATGTATTGTTTACCCTCCATGTGTTTGTGTTTTTTATGTTTTTTTTTCCCTGTAATTGATTTCTAATTTCATAGTGTTGTGGTAGGGAAAGATACTTGATATGATTTCAATTTTCTTAAATTTACCAAGGTTTGATTTGTGACCCACAGTGTGATCTAGCCTGAAGCATGTTCAATGTGCAGTTGAGAAGAACGTTTTTTCTGTGCTTTTATGATGGAATGTCCTATAACTATTAATTAAATCTATCTGGTCTATTGTGTCATTTAAAGCTTGTGTTTCCTTATTAATATTCTGTCTGGATGATCTGTCCATTGGTGTAAATGAGTTGTTAAAGTCCCCGACTATCATTGTGTTACTGTCAATTTCCTCTTTTATAGCTGTTAGCACTTGCCTTATGTATTGAGGTGCTCCTATGTTGGGTGCATATATATTTATAATTGTTATATCTTCTTCTTGGATTGATCCCTTGATCATTATGTAGTGTCCTTCCTCATCTCTTGTAACAGTCTTTATTTTAAAGTCTATATTATCTTATATGAGTATTGCTACTCCAGCTTTCTTTTGATTTTCATTTGCATGGAATATCTTTTTCTATCCTCTCACCTTCAGTCTATATGTGTCCCAGGTCTGAAGTGTGTCTCTTGTAGACAGCATATATATGGGTCTTTGTTTTGTATCCATTCCGCGAGCCTGTGCGTTTTGGTTGGAGCATTTAATCCATTCACATTTAAGACAGTTATCAATATGTATGTCCCTATTACTATTTTTGTACCTATTACAATGTTCCAATTGTCTTGAGTTTGTTTTTTTAGGTCCTTTTCTTCTCTTGTTTTTCACACTTAGAGAAGTTCCTTTAGCGTTTGTTGTAGAGCTGGTTTGGTGGTGCTGAATTCTCTTAGCTTTTGCTTGTCTGTAAAGCTTTTGATTTCTCTATCAAATCTGAATGAGATCCTTGCCAGGTAGAGCAATCTTGGTTGTAAGTTCTTCCCTTTCATCACTTTAAATATACCGTGCCACTCACTTCTGGCTTGTAGAGTTTCTGCTGAGAAATCAGCTTTTAACTTTATGGGAGTTCCTTTGTATGTTATGTGTCATTTTTCCCTTGTTGCTTTTAATAATTTTTCTTTGCCTTTAAGTTTTGTCAATTTGATTACTATGTGTCTTGATGTGTTTCTCCTTGGGTTTATCTTGCCTGGGACTCTCTGCACTTCCTGGACTTGAGTGGCTATTTCTTTACCCATGTTAGGGAAATTTTTGACTACAATTCTTCTAATATTTTCTAGGGTCCTTTCTCTCTCTCTTCTCCTTCTGGGGCCCCTGTAATGCAAATGTTGGTGTGTTTAGTGTTGTCCCAGAGGTCTCTTAGGCTGTCTTCATTTTTTTTCTTCTTTTTTCTTTATTCTGTTCCATGGCAGTGATTTCCACCATTCTTTCTTTTAGGTCACTGATCTGTTCTTCTGCCTCAGTTCTTCTGCTATTGATTCCTTCTAGAGTATTTTTCATTTCAGTTACTGTATTGTTCATCTCTATTTGTTTGTTCTTTAATTCTTCTAGGTCTTTGTTAAACATTTCTTGCATCTTCTCGACCTTTCCCTCCATTCTTTTTTCGAGGTCCTGGATCATCTTCCCTATCATTATTCTGAATTCTTTTTCTGGAAGTTGCTTATCTCCACTTCATTTAGTTGTTTTTCTGGGGTTTTATCTTGTTCCTTCATCTGGTATATAGTCCACTGCATTTTCATTTTTCCATCTTTCTGTAAATGTAAAACGTTTTATATTTTGAAGCTTTATTATTTAGTGCATTCTAATTATATTTCTGTAATCTGAAACTTTCAGTTCTTAATAATGATTGTAAATAGTATTAGAAGTTGTTACTGTTTTCTTCATGAGTATATTACTCAACCAGTGACACCTGAATGAGTATTGTTTCATGGATGAACTAGTGTTTGGCTTGATATAATGTTATTATTTTGATTTGATTGCATCAAATCTTTATACCTACTTTTCCCTATATGTAGTAATTTGCTTTAATTCCTACCAGAAACTTAGTAAACAATAAGAATAAAAATAGTTTTCTATGATATAGTCCAAAATTTTAAAAATAGGTTTTATAAATATTATTCATTAAATTAAGAGCCTAGGGCATATGACTAAATTGATCATGTTCCTGAGCTCACATCCTGCCATTGTCATTGGCTCCTACATGAATCCACGTTTTCACCTTTATCTCTGGGTTCCAGTTTTATCTGCTTCTCCCAACAGACATCAACTTTCGTAATTTTTATACATATGTTGTACTTTATCTTCCAAACAATGTTTTCATAGTTTTGTATTCCATAACAAATAACACATGTTTTGTGTCTATGGAGTTTTTATAACATGTATAGCACTACAAATAACATTTGTAGTCATGACTCCATGATCAGTTAGGTATGGGGAGAGAGAGGTAAAAGGAGAACTCAAAATTAGCCCTCAGGTTCTTGATTTTAGGTCCAGGTATAAAATGATACCATTCACTGAAATGAGCAATACGGAGGAAGAGAAATGAGGAGGGTTTAGTTTTGGATGGTCAAGTTTAATGTATCTGGAAGACATCCATGTGAAGATTTCCATTAGGAAGCTGTAGTCTAGAACTTAGGAGAGATTGATGAGCAGAAAATAAAACTTTGTGAGTCATCCTTATGTATTCGGTAATTGAAGATACTTAAAAAGTTAATATTGTGGGGACTAGAATGAGAAGTGAAACTAGGGCAGCCCTGATAGTATTACAGTGTTTAAAAATGTACTAATATGCTGAGAACTCCAGTTCATATAAAATGGTAACATTTCCTGAGAAATAGTGAGCTTTATTAAAAGAAGCTATCGAGAGGAGAAGATCAAGATGGCAGAGTAGAAGGATGTGGAACTCACTCTCCCCAAGGACACATCAAAAATACATCTACATGTGGCACAATTCTCACTGAAAGCTAACTGGAAACTGGCAGAAAGACTCCTGTACAACCAGGAGTGTAAGAAAGATATACATGTAACTGAGTAGGAAGGGAAGACAAACAATCTGGTCAGAACCTGTGACCCTGGGAGAGGACTCAGAGGAAAAGAGAGATTACATGGTCAGAGACCCACCCTGGCGAGTGAGTGGTTCTAGCCACAGATTGGGTTCCCAGCACAGGGAAGACACAGGGATCCTACACAGGAAAGATGAGCCCCCTTGGCTGGTTGGAGGAACACTGAGACTAACTGGGGGGCTGTGGGAATCCTGGACGCTTCTCAGGAGGAGCCTGTGCACACTGGCTTGCCCCTGAAGCAGGGCAGCAAGGGCAGACTGAAGACTGCTTTAGGGGATGCTGGGTTTCCTGTAACCACCATGGCACACGCCCCAGCCTGAGCTGAGTGAACACTACAGTTTCACTCACTCCACTTCACAGGGTGGCACTGGATCTAGGGCCACCATGATCAGGGGAAAAGCTCAGCTGTAGGATGTAGCGGTGACTTGGTTCTGGGGTGGGATCTGGGTGGGGCAGTAGTGACCATTGTTGGCATGTACTCAAGCAGCGCCTCAGAAGCAGCTCAGAACTCTGACAGTAGCCAGTCCACCACAGCACAAACCCAATTTATACTGAGAGCTCATGTGTGCTCCACCTGCCCTGTGTTATGGCTCCACAACAGAGCAGGGGCAATGGAGGCTTGGGCAGTGATCTCTGTGAGGGACAAAGAGGACTTGGACCTGAGGCTGCATCTGAGCAGAGTGAGGGAAACAATGTTGGTGCCTTCACAGGCAGCATGTTGGAGACAGCCCAGACCTCTGTCTGTGGCCAACACAAACTGAGAGCCTGCACAGGCTCCTGCTTGCTTCAGCACTTCCCTCTTCTGGGGCAAGGGTCCAGTGCTGGGAGAGGGAAAAACACAGTTAAAGGGAATAGAACCAACTCAGGCCTGACCCTCAGGGCTTCTGCTCCAGCCACTTGGGATCAAACCCCACCCCTGACAGGGCAGTGGTGGTCACTGTGCAAAGAGGAAGTCCTGCCTCACACTTGGCTCCAGTTCTAGCCCCTCCATCTCCAGCCCCACCTCTACCAAGGCTAAAACTGAGCACACCCTGAAGAAAATCATGACTTGTATCCACATCAAGTCCAGCCCTACCACCAAAGGCACTGGGCACATACAGTCTATATAGGGACGCTCCCACACCCCTTCAAGACTGAAATAGGTAACCGTTTCACTTAAGTTCATAGAGGCAGAGAAAGTCAAGCAAAATGAAAAGGAGGAACAGATCTCAATTTAAAAAGGAAGAGAAAAAACCCTGAAAAAAATGAATAATGAAATAGCGATAATTTTTTTACGAGATAAAGTATTCAAAGCATTGGTAATAAGAGTATTAACTGAATTAGGGAAAAGAAGCAATGAACACAGTGAAATTTTAAACAAGGAACTAGAAAGTATAAAAAAGACCCAATCAGAAATGAAGAATTCGATGACAGAAATAGAAAAAACACACTAGAAAGAATGATAACAGATTAAGTGATAAAGAAGAAAACATAAGTGATCTGGAAGACAGAATAATGGAGTTCAGTCAATCACAACAACAAAAAGAAAAACAAATTTTAAAAAATGAGAACAGTTTAACAGATCTCTGGGATAGCAGTAAATGTACCAACATTCACATTATCGGGGTCTCAGAAGGAGAAGAGAAAGAGAAGGTTATCAAAAATATATTTGATGAAATTATGGTTAAAAAACTTCCCAAACCTAAAAAAGAAAACTGATATCCAGGTATAAAAAGCACAGAGCGTCCCTAAAAAGATTATCCCACACTAAGACATATCACAATTGAAATGGCAAAAGTTAAAGAAAGAATTTTAAAAACAAGAGAAAAGCAAAGAGTCATATGTAAGGGAAACCCTGTAAGTTTTTGTATCAGCTAAGTTGCAGAATACAAGAATAATATACAGGAATCTGTTGCTTTTCTATATACTAATAATGAACTATCAGTAAGAGAAGGCAAAACAAAAACAAACAAAAAAACCGGAAACAAAACCAATTCTGTTTAGAATCACACCAAAAAGAATAAAATACCTAAGAATAAACTTAGACAAGGAGTTGAAGGAACTAGACTCAAAACTATAAGACACTGATGAAGGAAATTGAAGATGATACAAAGAAATGGAACAATATCTCTTGCTCTTGGATTGGGATAATTAGTATTGTTAAAATGGCCATACTACCAAGAGCAATCTATAGATTTAATGCAATCCCTTTCAAAATACCCATGATATTTTTCACAGAATTAGAATAAATTATCCTAAAATTTATATGGAAGCACAAAAGAAACAAAATTGCCAAAGCAGTCTTGAGAAAAAGCAAAGCTGGAAGTATCACCTTCCCAGACTTCAGACTATACTCAAAGCTACAGTATCAAAATAGCATGGTATTGGCACAATAATGGACACATAGATCAACAGAACAGAGTAGAGAACCCACTAATAAACCCACGCTCTTATAGTCAATATTTGACAATAAAGGAGTCAAGAATATACAATGGAGAAAAGACAGTCTCCAATAAGTGGTGCTGGGAAATCTGGACAGCTACATGTAAAAGAATGAGATCAGAACATTTTATAACATATATAAAAATAAACTCAAAACTAATTAAAGGCCTAAATGAAAAACCTGAAATCATAAAATTCCTAGAAGAGAACATGGGCAGAATAATCTTTGACATAAATCACAGCAATATATTTTTGGATCTGTCTCCTAAGGCAAAGGAAATAAAAGCAAAAATAAATAAATAGTACCTAATTAAACTTAAAAACTTTTGCACAGCAAAGGAAACCATAGACAAAGCATAATGAAAACCTACTGAATGGGAGAAAATTTTTGCAAATAATGTGATCAACCAGGGGTTAATATCCAAAATATATAAACAGCTCATTTAACTCAATATCAGAAAAAGCAAACAGCCCAATCAAAAAATGGGAAGAAGACCTGAATACAGATGTTCCAAAGAAGACATACAGATGGCTAACTGGTACAGGAAAGAATGCTCAACATTGTTAATTACTAGAGAAATGCAAATCAAAACAACAATGAGATATCACCTCGCACCTGTCAGAATGGCCATCATCAAAAAGTCTACAAATAACAAATGTTGGAGAGGATGTGGAGAAAAGGGAACCCTCGTACACTGTTGGTGGGAATGTAAATTGGTGCAGCCACTATGGATAAAATTATAGAGGTTCCTCAAAAAACTAAAAATAGAACTATCATAGGATCCAGCAATTTCACTCCTGATTATACCCAGAAAAAAACAAAACCACTAATTCAGAAAGATACATGCACCCCAATGTTCATAGCAGCACTATTTACAATAGCCAAGATATGGAAGCAACCCAAGCATCCATCAACAGATGAATGGACAAAGAAGATGTATTTATATACATATATATGTATATATAATGGAACATTACTCAGCCATAAAAAAAAACAGTGAAATTCTGCCACTTGCAGCAAAGTGGATGGATCTAGAGACTATTATGCTTAGCGAAATAAGTCAGACAAAGAAAGACAATGAATGTATATAGCAAAACAGAAACAGTCTCACAGATACAGAAAACAAACTAGTGGTTACCAGTGGGGAGAGGGAAGGGAGAAAGGGCAAAATAGGGGTATGGAATTAAGAGATACAAACTACTATGTATAAAACAGATAAACAACAATGATATATTTTACAGCACAGGGAAGTACAACTGATATTTTGTAATAATTTTAATGGAATACAATCTGTAAAAATACTGGATCACTATACAGTACACCTGAAACTAACATAATATTGTAAATCAACTATACTTTGATTAAAAAGGAGCTATCAATATAAAAAGAGAAGAATAATGAATGAGCCTAGAACTGAAACATATCTCATCTCTGAAAATTTATCTGTATATATTGAAAAAAAATCCAAAATATTACGTAAACAATTTGTGACTTGACGTTTGTTTCAAGATCTGAAAGAAAAATCATTGAAAACCAAGTCCTCCATATTGTGTTGTTATTTCCAAGCCAAACAATTTACCGTGCAGAGTAATGTCTCTCAGATTTATGTTAAATATATTTGCTATGATTTTACTAATACTAAGTTTGCTCAACCAAACGGAGTTGTTAAATATACAAGGCCACGTTAAAGATGTAGGTTTGATTTTCCCATGTTTAGATCGTTTATCCTTTTATACATTTTTTGATTTAACTGAATTATTAAATAATAATTATCATCAGTTGGTAGAAGCCTAGTTTACAAGTAAGGTTTAAAGCAAAAATTAATTTAGACATTTAGCTTTGGGAAAGAAACTTAGTTAGAACATTGACCTCTTAGATACACTTTAAAACACATATCCATAAATCTGAAATGGATTTACTTGTCTATAATAAAAATTCCTGGCAATAATTCATCCTGAAATTCATGGAGAGACAGTTTACTGGTGAGAATATCATACCTCCCTTAATAGCTTGAGGATGGAATTGACCTAAATTATAATGAATAAAAAAACTGTAAACTTGTGTATTCTGAAAGCAAATGGAAATGAAGATGTATGTATACATATTGGTGGGCTTAGGAAAAACAGACATGTGCAGTGGCAAATGAAGGGGTGCCCAGAAATTATAGCTTACTATATGCCTGGTAAGACAATTATTATTTAAGTCATTATTAAATATTTTAAAATAAATAGTATAATGTTCTGCATACTTTTCATTATATCATATATCTTACTCTGTCAATTGTTTTTCTATTCTATCACCTAGGGATAAATATGGGGTGAGTTAGAATTAATTTTCTGATCTTCTCCTCAAGCACTCCCTCCATGACTTAGTTACTTAACATTTTGTCAACATGGGACAATAATTATTCAACAAAAGTTAATTTACTTACTTCTTTCCTAGTTCAGTTTAGCCATGCAAATAAATACAAAAGGCTTAGCAAACTAATCACGCTTCAAGGTTTAAGTCATAGGATTTTGATTCCCTGTTTTAATAAAAAGAGCATGTTGCTAAAAGATAAGCTGAGTGAAATCAAAGACAGTAGGTTTTGAAGAAGGCACTGCAAGCCTTAAAGTGAACCTGAGGACGAGAAGTATCTGGCACTTTCCAAGCCCAGAGAGCTACTTCCACCTATTATTAAAACTCTTTATATTCTTAATGAATGCCTTTTTTGTTTCCCTATATCTGTCTGTTCAGCATACCTTTGGGGACCACCCTGCTCCTGGCAGAAATGTAGCCTTCATGAGGAAAGCCAACTTCAGCAAGCTCTGAAGGAAACACAAAGGTCAACTTCACAGGAGATGCGCTGTCAGCTGAATCAAAGGCTTTAAGAGAAACCTAACCCTGATACTGACTCTGCCAATACTTTGCACCATTCCTATCTCACAGAGTGCATTGATTCTCCACAGATTCTGCACTGCTGGCCTAAATAAAGAGCAGATGAAGGGCAAAGAGCTGTGGTCCATCTCAACAGCCCTATGACTTTCACCCCCTGAGGGGATAAAGCCAGCCTGTTTGGTCTCATATAGCTTAATATGTGTGCTATGCTCTGCCTACACAGAAAGCACGTATCAAAGAGGTAGCATATATTTCATGCTTAGTAAATATGACTATATGATTAACCTGAACTTTAAATTGTATTCTCTAAATAGAGCATCATTTCATGGATTCCTTGGTTGTGTCAAGCTATACATAATACCAAATTCATGTCAGTGTGTCAACACACAACTAAAATATTTCCCTGATAGTTATAAGGAAAGCTCCTAGAAATGAAATTTTAATAAAAGAAGTGCTTTATCACTGCAATTTAGCCATAATAACCAGCATTCGGGGGGAGCATCACAACATGCTTTTTCCTTATATTTTATCCCACACTAACAAAACTGCTTTTTTCAACTGCCTGAAAGGGTGGGTGTTACTTTCTGCTGTCTTATAAAAATTTTGACTATAGTATATAAAAATAAACTAAAAAAAAAATAGAAAAATTCTCATTAACATCTATAATGAGGTCTAACATTATATCAATAAATTGTGCCCCCTCTCTTCCAATATTTTATTCATCCTGTATTTCAGCAAGAAACTCAACATTGTGTTCCACATCTGGGGCTTAGAAGTAGGTTGTAAACTCTTTTTAACTCCCAAGGAGCATAATATTGACTCAAACATTTCATCTAAGTGGTGTTTCTTCAACTTTATCTAGTGATGTGCAGTGCATGACAAAGAAGGATAAAATTTGTCCCAGTGTGAGAGAAACTGAGCCTATAAGATCTGACCTTTCACTTCCAACTTTTTCTTTGAGCTCTTTGCTTTATTCAAAAGAAACAATGTCCTTGGGGGATGGAAGTTGGTTTTTTGCTTAGAATTTGATACTTGTCTAGTACAGAAGACTCAGAGAAGATGGTAAGTAAGAGCACCTAGTTTCATAATTTGGTCTAATAGTAATCAGGATATAAATAGAAAAATATACATTTAAATATCTTTAGAATTAAATATTTTATACATTTTATTAAATATAAAACCACTCTCTATGATATACAAAAATTCAAAGGCACTAACAAAAACATTTTAAAAATTAGGATAATAGTAAATTAGGCAATTAGTGGATTTCATGAGATCAAATATATGCATATTTAATATATAATTAAAATATGCATATTTAAGTGTATAATTAAACAGAATTTAACTCCTGGAAACAATAGTTGCTCAATAATTACTTTTTTCCTTTCTGTCTATAATTTTTGTAATCTGGTAATTTTAATAAATTCATAGATATTTCTAATTTTATGTTTAAAATAGTCAAATATTTGACTGTTTGTAGTCTACTACTACAAAAAGTAGGACTAATGCTATTTGTAGTAGTATACTACTACTACACTAAGTAGTAGTAGTTGTTCTGAATTACTCTGATGGCCCCAAATTTTGTTTCCAAAAATGTGTTAGTGAACCTTGGTCCTAATCTATTATAAAACCTATTAATTAATGCTTATACTTTAAAAAGTACTTTCTTAAAGTAGATGTACTTGAATTATGAATTTTATCTATGCTTTTGATTCCATGCTTTATATTTTAGAAGCCTTTACTCAGAAGACTATGGGACATTTTAAACACCAGACTGTTAATTCTCAGAGCAATTTATAATGGTTGGAAAGTACAGGATTTTAAACTAGAAAATTGAAAATGTAATTTGATAGTCCTGCTCAGCTGTCTTCAGATCGAATACACACACCAGATATTGGCCATTTTAGCTGCTTAATAAGTGCTCAGTAACAACGGAACCTACTACTTTTGGGGCTATATATTATGTGAACTATAATATTGTGAAAAAATCCTTGGACATAAGCTGCTTTATATCAAGGCTTTCAAAGATGCAAAAGAAATTATCTCATGCTATGAAGATTTCAATAATGGCTTTAAATGATAACAGGTTGGTACAACCCTGGTCCAAATGCAGTAGGAATGAAAGACCTAAAACTGCATATCACCTTCGAAATAGAGCAATTACTTTCAGTCCCCTAAGGTTCCTGGTACATGAGCTCTAATACAAATTGATTTTGAAAGCACACAACTTAATGCAGCAGTCCAGAAATTACATACATGCCTAATTCCACCATGCATTATTAGGGTGTGAGTGGATAGAGCAGATTAAACACTTGTTGCTTTAGGCTTAAAATAACCATCAACTGCTACTGATCTGAGTAGACAGTGACATCTTAATATACATTACTTTTCTTTATATTATAAACCTCCTTGGTAAAGCATTGCTTTTATCTATCTTGTGAATAATTACAAGATACCATCAGATGCTTCTGTTTCTGATAACAGATTGTGTTTACACACACACACACTCACAGATTTTATGTTATTAAAACAGTCATATCACTTGTCCAAAATTTACTAACTTCAGATGATTAATAAGGCACTTGAGATGTGGTTTTCATTTAGATTTTAGTAAGCATCAGAGTTTACATGTGATTCTTACCCAAAGTAATTCGTCTTCTTTGAACTGTAAACAACGCAAAATAGTAAAAAGAATATGAGTATGTGAAGACCAAGATGTGATGTGGGGGAGGAGAAGGAAAGGAAATTGGAAAAGTGTCTCCATTCTTCGAATCTGAACTATTAGAGGAAATTTGAGGAAAAAGTACAAGAAAAACATAGGCTATTATCCTTAACATTTGAAAACCTTCACTCCTTTCGCTTCAACAACTAGCCTCATTTTTCCCCTCATAATTCTTCTGCCATCTTAGATTTCTCCAAGGATTCAGAAACTAGAGAGGGAAGATATAATGGCAAGAATTTCCAGGAGGGGGTCAAACAAAATGTTGAGTGCTCTGGTTCCTTCTGTGTGCACAGATATGGCCAAGGTATTTTTTTAGTGTAACTGAATTTTCTTTAAGTATTGATTATAAACTGATTCGGGGTGTTAAATTACATAGTAAAGGGTTTGATATAACATAAAAGCTCAATAAAAATCAGTTTCAGAATTCTCAAAAGACACTTTTAAAATCATTTAATTAATTATTATTATATTTTTTTACAAAGCAAGTGGGGACTGGGTCATAAGGAGTGATGTTACTTAGAATTCTACATATGATGTATTTCAATACACTGTTTTTAAAATTAAGCTTCATGTTATATAGATGATTTAGTCATCTAATCTATAATAATGTAGTTTACATATACCAAGTGTATAAATTAAATTAGTATCTTTACATTTTACATCAAAGCTATTTGCTTAATGGTATTAAACGTTTTAAACATGTTGCCAAAAATTTTAATAAGGAAATTTTTAAAGGTTCATGATATGATAGTTTAGTTATATTTATAAATATTCTCACATATCATGGAAGCTAATCATAAGCACAGCTATCATTTTTAAGAACTTACTATGTGTGTTTTTCTCTATTTGTATTGAGATGGAATTTAGGCCCAAGAAAACATCAGAGATTGACATTTTTCCTAGTTTAAATTGAAATTATCTATGTTGAGTACCAAACAAACAAACAAAAAAGAACACTAAAAAATGTTTGTCAAACTCAATTTTATAAACCTTTAGTAAATCTTTTATTAAATTCTTTAAACACATCTGGAGAGCAAACACTTAGGAGATTATATATAATAACATTTTCTTGAATAATATCTCTTTTTTTTTAATCTTGTTTCCCTTGTCAGTTTCTTTGTTTTTTTGAATTTTTGAATTTTATTTTTTTATTTTTTTATACAGCATGTTCTTATTAGTCATCCATTTTATACACATCATTGTATACATGTCAATCCCAGTCGCCCAATTCATCACACACACCCACATCCCCGCTGCTTTCCCCCCTTGGTGTCCATACGTTTGTTCTCTACTTCTGTGTCTCAATTTCTACCCTGCAAACCAGTTCATCTGTAACATTTTTCTAGGTTTCACATATATGCATTAATATTTGTTTTTCTCTTTCTGACTTACTTCACTCTGTATGACAGTCTCTAGATGCATCCACATCTCTACAAATGACCCAATTTCATTCCTTTTTATGGCTGAGTAATAGTCCATTGTCTATATGTACCACATCTTTTTTATCCATTCATCTGTCGATGGGCATTTAGGTTGCTTCCATGACCTGACTATTGTAAATAGTGCTGCAATGAACATTGGGGTGCGTGTGTCTTTTTGAATTATGGTTTTCTCTGGGTATATGCCCAATAGTGGGTATGCTGGGTCACATGGTAATTCTATTTTTAGTTTTTTAAGGAACCTCCATACTGTTCTCCATAGTGCCTATAACAATTTACATTCCCACCAACAGTGCAAGAGGGTTCCCTTTTTAGAGTTTCATGTTTTGAATTACTTTTTGGCCAGATGTGGATCTTTTCCTTTCACCAAAAAAACGGACTCAATAGTCTTGTTAGTCTTTCCTTCCTTCAACAGTTGCCTTATAGAATCCCTGCACCGGGATTGCGCCGGCACTGCCAGGAAGGTTGGAGCACGGCTGAGGGCCCATGTCTGCAGGCAGGACCAGTCTCTTCCAGAAGACATTTCTCCAGTCTTGCTGGGGAATTGCTTGCAGTGGGATCTAGCAGAAGAAGTGTGCTTGTAAAGAAAGAGGCACAGAAGTGGTGTCAGGAAGGAAAGAGGGATGGGAGATGTTACTTGAATTAACCTTTTGAACAGGACTCAGGCCTGAAGGATCAGATGAAATACAGCTGTACACAGGCCTTGAACATCTCTCTAGCAGTTTTTTTCTCCCTGATATATACAGTTTTAAGAAATATTCTCCTAAGTTCTCAACTTTTAAAACATTTTCCTCCAGAGATATGAGTAAGGAAAAGATGTTACCTCTAGTATATGTTTCTTCTTTTCCTCCTCCATCCTTCCCTTTTAAAAAAAGTTTGCAAAAGGATTATAAGAGCTCCGCCATAATAATTAAAATAAATATATGCCAAAGTAAGAAAGTATCAGTAATTACAAATAGAATATGTTGAAATCTTAATTTTTTAATTTAAACTAACTGAATTTACTTTCAATTGTCAGCCATTTTAGTAGCCTGCAAAAGCTTAAAAAGCAATAATAATAAACAACTGCCACTACTTGTTATTTAACTAATGAAAATTTCTAAGCCTGGAATATTGCCAACTTTATTTATTGTGTGGGGAGGGCAGAAGAAATGTTTTTCTCCCCTTTGTCCCTCTTGCTGCCTCTCTAAAGTTTCCTTATGTTCAGCCTGAAGTTAATGGATACTTTATTTAAATGCATGATCATGGGTAAATAGGTATATATTATTAGCTGGTACAAATTGATAAAAATAACAATTTTGGGTGTATACAATGAATCATAGAAAGATTTTTAAGGTGAACTTCATGACTAAGAAGGTAGAGTGTCAAGGCAAGACTCTAAGGGTTCAGATATTAGTGTTGATAATGTTTCAAACTGTGAAATACAGGCTTGAGCATCTGAGGAAAGAATGACTTTGAAATTTTGTAATGTAGACTGTAATGCAACATCTTCCTAACAAGTCTTTGAAAAGTCTCTATTATTCCCCCCTTATCTACTTCCTCCAAAATGTCTGCTAAAGATAGATATTCCCTCTACAATATTTCAGCATGAGTTAAAACCACCTGTGGCTGTAAAACTCTACAGCATAAGCCTTCCATTTTTGGAAATCCTCTATTTTATAATATCCATCTTTATCTTTGCCTCCACGTAATTGTGATTCATTGTCTATTTCTCAGCACTCTGCAAATTAAATGCAACAAGCCAAATCATTCTGTCTTTATAATTTCTTCCAGCCTAACAATTTTTAATTTCTTTCAATACATTTCAAATGGTACTTTTTTGAGTCACTTGATCCTCAAGGTACCTGCTTCTGGAAAAGATCTGCATGCCAATTTTTGAATTAAAATATGCTACCCCAAACTATAGGTATGGCTTGATCTGAATGACAAGAGCAAGATCATCATTTTGTTCTGGAAAACATTTGGTTACGTACAACAAACATGGTAGCCTGAGTAGTAGAACGTTACTTTACTAGGCATTCAGGGAAGAGAAATACAGTTTGCAAATTATGAATTATTTTTAGAAAGCAAAATGATACAAGAAATAGAGTGGCACAAATTATATATATATATATATATATATTAGTAAGATAAGAGAGAGCTACCTTTTATTTTTTTCTTTAAGACTTTATTTTTTAGAACAGTTTTAGGTTCATGACAAAATCGAGAACATATAGAGATTTCCCTTATACTTCCTGCTACCACACATGCACAGCCTCCCGCGTTATCAAAATCCCCACCAGGATGGTACATTTATTACAATTGATGAACCTACACTGACACATCATAATAATACGAAGTCCATAGTTTACATTGTCATTCATTCTTGGTGTTGTTCATTCTGTGGGTTTAGACAAATGTATAATGACATATATCCATCATTATAGTTTCAAATATAGAGTATTTTCAAGGCCCTAAAAATTCTTTGTGCTTCGCCTCTTCATCCCTTCCGACTCCTGGCAACCAGTGATCCCTTTACTGTCTCCATAGTTTTTCCTTTACCAGAATGCCATATAGTTGGAATCATATAGTATGTGGTCTTTTCTGATCAGCTTCTTTTACTTAGTAATATGCCTTTAATTTCCCTCCATGTCTTATCATGGCTTGATAGCTCATGTCTTTTTAGCACTTAATAATGTTCTATTGTCTGTATGTTCCACAGTTGATTCATTCACCTAATGAAGGATATTTTAGTTGCTTCCAAGTTCTGTCAATTATGAATAAAGTTGCTATTAACATCCGTGTGTGTTTCTGTGTGTGTACATAAGTTTTCATCCTCTTTGGGTAAATATCAAGGAATGCCATTGCTAGATTATCTGGGAGGAGTTTGTTTAATTTTGTATGGAACTGCCAAACAGTGTTTCAAAGTGGCTGTACCATTTTGCACTCCTACCAGCAATGAATGAGAGTTCCTGTTGCTCCATATCCTCACCAACACATGGCATTGTCAGTGTTCTCATTTTGGCCATTCTAATGTGTGTAGTGGTATCTCATTTTTGTTCCAATTGCACTTTCCTGATGATGTATAATGTGGGGCATATTTTCATATGTTTATTTGCCATCTGTATGTTTTTGTTGGTGAGGTGACTTTAAGGTCTATGGCCCATTTTTAGTGGGTTATTTTTCTACTGTTTTAAGAGAGTTATTTTTGTATATTTGGGGTAACAGTCCTTTATCAAGTGCGTCTTTTGCAAATATTTTCTTGCAGTCCATGGCCTGTCTTCTCATTCTCTTGGCATTGTCTTTCATAGAGCAGAAGGAAGCTAGCTTTTGAGTTAGGCCTTGAAAAATAAGACATATCGTAAAGCAGAATTGGAGAAAAATATACCTTCTGGCTGAGGGAGTAGCAAAAGGAAAGAAAATTGATTGAAAAATGTATCAGCTGTTCCAGAATTGAGGGAATGGTGATGTTAACTTAGGATGGCTGGTGAAATATGGGGAAAAAGTGAGACTACAAAGACGATTGAATTCAAATTGTGAAGAGCCCTGAGTGTCATAATGATAAGTATATGTGTTTGAGCAGTGAAATACAGATTTAGGAAGAGAGGAGTAATCCAGGTTTTGGCTGATGTGACACAATTCACCTCTACTAAATTTACTGTTACCATACTTGTAACTAAATGTTGCTTTTCTAATGCCTTACTTGTATGATTGCATATAGGACCACAGACCCTGATCTAAATCAGGAGAGCAACACAATCCTGAGAAGTTCCATCTTTATAAGGAAACCCATCGCTACAACCTGGCTGGAACTGTGGATATCTTAACGCTAATGCTAGAAGCTCTTTTTCCCACATTTGGCAAGCTATTATCCTTAAAATGTACGTAATTGTTTCCCTCATATTTCTTTTAAATTATAAATGAGAGCAGAGGCATTATGCCTTCTTTGAAGGCTACCTATAAGAAGAGACCTCTACTACACCTAGCAGAATGAAGCAATGAGATTAAATTGAAGCCAGACACTCCAACTGAGTAAGCTATTGCTATTTACACTCTGTGAACCTCTTGGTCTTTACTTGTAAAATAGGAGGGGATAATAAAACCAAACTGATAATATTAATTTGAGGATCACAAATGATAATATATATTTTCTTAGCTCATATTGACATAAGACAGACACTCAATACATGATGGTGTTTATGTATACATATATATTATGTCTATTATTAATATGAGTAATAATTGTATTTCCTTTGAAAATATTCTTATTGAATATTAATTATAATCAAAGACTATATCAGTTGAAATATTACTTTTATATTAAATAATGTATTTGATCCTTTCAACACATTGTTGGGAAGGTACTGTATTAACTCACTTTTGAGCAAGGAAACAACTTTTGTTAATGAAAGTGGTGACCTCAGAGGGGCCATTAACTGCTGAGATTTCACTTCTCTTGAGTGCTTGTTTTATTTGAAATAAAGCCAACATCACCACATTTGCATGCCACAGACTTACAAGGATATTTCCCTTTTAGAGTTTCTTCTTGGTTGATCAATTAATTAGAAGTCACAAGACTAGTGCCTACTCCTAAAGCTTAAGCCTATATCTATTAGACACTATTAATATTTCCATTCTTCTTTAGAAACATTTTTAAAGTTTTTTAAATAAGAAAGGTATTTGGATGCAAAATTGTATGAAAGTGAAGTTTGTTTATTTGTTTTGCTTTTTAAATGTAAACATTCACTCACAATTTTCAAAGGTTAACGACGTTTGTGATTTTTTTTCTTTCTTCTATCTCTGCCAGAAATGACACTTTCCTGTATAAGAAAAGGAAGAGAACATATTTAGAAGTGTTTCTGTATATTGTTGATTTTATATATCAAGTTGCTTTAGTAAGTCATCAATTAGGTCTGCTGTTGGGAACACAAGTCTGAAAAGGCACAATTGTGGTCAGTATTAGGATTAACCTTACATTGACACTAAGCTGGAAATCAAAAATATTTTCTAGTAATGATCTAGCTTTTCTATTTCATCACTCTTTTCCAAAGCCCCCTTATACCTAGTGATTCTAAATGTGAAAGACTGAGTCAAGATGGGCCATGTCCTCCCATTTGGGGATAATGCTCTTGCTACATTGTTATTTAGTACTTGAAAACTTTACCAAAGTTTTGACAAGACAAAAATATAAGATTTATCCTTTGATCTTTCATGCATGTTCAAGCCAATGGGATCCTTTAGAGAGCCCAGCTTGGTTCATGCTGTTTCCTCACTCCATTCAAAAAAAGTGATTCATATCTCCCACAACATAAACTCAAAATTCCTTAGCCTCAGCCTCACATGTGAGGCTTTGACTATCAGTACAAAAACTTCTTTCCCGTTTTTATTTCTTTTTTTTTTTTTTTTTTTTTTTTTTTAAACATCTTTATTTCCCGTTTTTATTTCTAATAAAACATGAACCCTACCCTTTGGACACACTGAATTGCGCTCCATTTTCCAAAGGTACTTTCCACATTGCTGTCTTCGAGATTTTGTTTATGTTATTTCTTCTATGAGGGGTGTAATCTCTCCCCTTTTCTCTTCCAGTTAATATTCTACCTTGATCCTGGTTGAAATGCTACCGTGGATCTTGAAGTGTGAGGTATGTTTGAGAATTTGGGAAACACATCACTTGGAGAAATTTTGAGTTTTTGACTTCTTGTATTTCAGGTTGGCAACAAGGGTTCATTTTCTAGCTTGCCAACAAGATAGTTCAGTCTGAGTTTTCTGATTTTAAAAATGACACATTTTCATCTGAAAGAAGGACTCACTAGAAGTAAAATCTAATGGGAACATATTGTTTTATTTTAAACATGATTTTTCACTATCACATCATCCCATCCCTAATATCTTGCTGGATTGGTTAGCAGGTAAAATCCCAAATTGGCTGAAACATTCCACTTCTGCTTCTGGAAAATCCAACACTGAGTAGTTCCAGCAAGTATTTACAATTCCCATTGGAACGTGGTGACAATCCATGTTTAATCTTTCCACTCATCATCCTCACCTCTGTATTTATGAACAGCATTCTTACCATGGGTATCATTTCATTTTCGTTGAACTGAACAAATTGAACTTCTCAAATAAAGAAGGAGCCATTGAATGAACAGTGAAACAAAGACCAGATGCCTGGAGGCACTTAACACACCAGACTATTAGAATGAAGAAGTGTTCAGGGGATGCACCTATACCACATGCTACTCTAAAGTCCATTGAGTATTGAACAGCAACACTTTTTGTCTGTTTTTACTTAGTGCTCATAAGACACTGATTGATTGACTTCCAAATAAAAGGATACATGGTAAAAGTTT
Organism: Orcinus orca; assembly: GCF_937001465.1. Classification (NCBI taxonomy): domain Eukaryota; kingdom Metazoa; phylum Chordata; class Mammalia; order Artiodactyla; family Delphinidae; genus Orcinus; species Orcinus orca. The sequence continues at coordinate 73,321,823 of NC_064570.1, forward strand.
AAGTTGTGAAACAAATAAGACCCCTGGAGTTCAAAATTCCTTATCAGTTGGGTTACAATGATGCTTCTTTAGTCTTTAACATTTGCAAATATTTGTCCTCCTGTTGGTATCTCACACTATTCTAAGTGCCACACTAATATCAGCATAAGTATATTATAACATGTGATATAGTATTACAGAAATAAGTTAGAGGACTCAATTAATTATTCCTGGTTAGCTTTGGGCCTGGTTTAGCAATACTAAATTATTATTTTAAATTCTGTTGACCTTATAAATGTTTTATCAACCATCTATTAAATAATCAGATATTTAGGGCAGTAAAGTCGAATAAATTTCTAAATCATGTACAGAGTGAGCTAGCTTTGTAATAAAACAGAACGCATTCTAAGCACATGAACGTTCCATTTATGTAGTTCATTTACAAGTGTAATTTCTCAGGGTCAAAGCAGTTCATTATGTTTTATGAATCTTCAGAAACCATTAAGAATGTACGTTGATATGCATAAGCTTGGGTGCATTCTAACACTGTGCGTATTCAAATAGGATCACTATTTAATCCTATCATAAAAATAATGCAATCAGCTTGTAATTTTCTTTCCCCTTAAAATATTTCACACATGTTACCTCTTTAGTCTTTAACTACTACCACATATTTGTTTCAACAAGGTCTACAAATTCTTCTAACTCAATAATAAAATTTCAGTGGGGTCAACCTTTTTTCTTTATTGTTTTTGTCTTATTTAATGTAGTAATGCTTCATAGTGCATTTTTGTCTTTGTGTGCTTTTTAATAGCTTTGTCAGCAGGAGTGAGATACAAAACATTTAATAAGTGGTAAGGCAAGAGCACTAACCAGTCACCCTGGATTCTTAACTAGTCCCCAGGATGCCACAGCTAACCAGAACAAAAGCTAACATGGTTTTGGTTGACCAGGTGTGCTTGGTTGCAAATTATCCCTGCTCTGAAGGGGATGCCCTGCTCTGTGATTTGGGTGCCCAGAAGCACAATGACACTAGAATACGCCCTAATGTCTCTCGAAGAACGTAAAGTTCTTATTTTTTGGCACCAAAGTATAAAGTCATTATTTGGTGATTTGTTGTTTACTTCTGGTTCTTTCAGATACATTTTCAGGGCTATTTTCATTATAAAGATACTATGTATAATTTGGAAGACACCATTTTCCATCAGCTATGCCATATTTAGTCTTCCACTATGTGGCCTATGAGAATACTTGTCATGTGAGGAGTCAGAAAAATCAGGGTCTCAGACCCAGCTTTGCTGCTAACTAATATTGTATTCACAGATTAATCCTATCTTTTGAACTTCTGTCTCTTTTCTTGCAAAACCTAGGATTTCAAATTACCTATCTGTAATTACTCATGTGGCTTTTTAATTGATTGGAAATATGTCTGAAATAAAGTCAGATATTTCTAGATGTAAAATAGAGATGTTATTTCATTATGAAAAAGGGAACATTCATCATCAATACTATTTTAAGGCCATAATTCTAGAGGAATTTTTAGTTATGTGCTGAAATCTCAGTGCTTTAACTAACTTCAAGCTCATGTCTCAAATTCCATGCTCACTGGAGTTAACAGGCCTTACTTCTTTTATTTTTTTACCATTTAGATATTAAATTTTCAATTCTACCAAGCAGTAAGGGGCAGTGGAATTAGTAAAGATATATTAAGCAGCATATAGAGAATTTCTCTTCATCTTTTAATGGAATCTTAACTTCATTTTTAATCTGTGATCATTTCCCTTGTATTGATTTTAAGTTCGATTTTGTTCGAACACTGAAGATATAATCATCTAAGCACTTTCATAATATTAATATGATTGCAAGACACATTCCTGAGGAAACACATATTTGAAAATAATTTAGTATATAGTTATATGAAAATGCTACTACAAATGACAAATAAGTTGTATCTGATAATGTAGTTGCATCTGGTCATTCAAGTCGGTTTGGAAGGTATTAGGGAACACCTTGTTAGCAGTTTGGGGCAGAGGTTCTCAAACACAGCTTTGAAAATTAGACTAAGCTGGGGAACTGTGAAGTAATACTGGTATACGAGCTCTGCCTGAGAACAATTCATTTAGAATGTCTTGAAACATTAAGCTGGAATAAAAATATGTACCTAAAATAAATTAAAATGCCATTTATTTGAGCTATTACATGATAGAGACATTAAGGCAATGGTCTCCAAACCTTACTGCATATTGGAATCACGTGGGGACTCTTCAGAAACTACTGATACCTGTATTGCCTCCCACATATTCTGATCTAATTAGTTCGAGGTGCAGCATGGGCATGAGATTTTTTAAATCTCTGCAGTTGATACTAACGTGAAGCAATGTCTGGAAACCATTGCATTAAAGAATGCTCCTTCTATCATATAGAAGGAGCATTATAAATATAAATATCGATATATTTTGCTATTTATAATAATTACATGTTAAAAATGGGAAAATCTAAAAACTAACTCTTCAGAGAGCTCTAAAAAGAAACAGAAATAGAAGAAGCTCAGAATGGAGTATTCCAGGTTTATTGGACACAAGTATTGCTCCAGGTATGGTGAACAAAATCCATTTCTTCAGAAATCTATTTTTTCCACGTATGTGGCATAATTTTTGTGGGGTTTTTTTTTTTAGCTTTTTAACACATTTGTAATAATATAAGCTGTTTAGAAAATTGGAAATATTGGGAGCTCTCAATGTGAAAAACAGACAAGTTGCCTAATTTTTATTGCCAATTCATCTGGATTATTATTTTCACTTGCTTGACTTGAAATTTCAAGGTTAGATTCAGGTTAGCTAATGCCAATGGATATCCCTTTTCAAAAAATGTTTCGACTTATTTTTTTAACAACCCCAGTCCTATTCATTAATGGACAAAACAGATTATTTTTCACTTGTTGTCTCTTGGTAATTTTCAACAGGTAGGTAGCATAAAGTCTTGCTGTATATGTTTTGAATCGTATTGGAAGATTATTCGTACTTTCAGCGATTTTGTTTTATTTCGTTTTGATTTAATTTGTTTAGGAAAATCTATAATGGGCGTGAAAGGAATGTAGTGATTTGAGTGAAATACATTACTCTTGGTGAAAATAGGTGTCTATTGTTGACTTTGAAACCAAATCTTCCGTTATTAACAGGAAGGATGAAATTGAGGAAGCTGCAATCATTAGGTGATCATTGAAGATGGCCCGTAAAAGTGCTTGAGCAGGGAATTCCTTGGCAGTCCAAGTGGTTAAGATGCCACACTTCCACTGTTGGGAGCCGGGGTTTGATCCGTGTCCGGGGAACTTGTGGGACCTAAGATCCCGCAAGCCATGTGGCGCGGCCATAAAAAAAAAGTGCTTGGGCAAAGAGGGACTTCAATGTCACTTGGCAATGGGCACGGCTGAGAATACACAGAAAAAAAGTGTCGATGTGTTATCAATGTAACAGATACTTAGGAGGGCCTGGATTTTTTTTTTTTTAAATCTTTATTGGAGTGTAATTGCTTTACAATGGTGTGTTAGTTTCTGCTTTATAACAAAGCGAATCAGTTATACATATACATATATCCACATATCCCCTCCCTCTTGCATCTCCCTCCCTCCCATCCTCCCTATCCCACCCCTCTAGGAGGACGCAAAGCACCGAGCTGAACTCCCTGTGCCATGTGGCTGCTTCCCACTAGCTATCTGTTTTACGTTTGGTAGTGTATATATGTCCATGACACTTTCTCACTTTGTCACAGCTTACCCTTTCCGCTCCCCATATCCTCAAATCCATTCTCTAGTAGGTCTTTGTCTTTATTCCTATCTTACCCCTAGGTTCTTCATGACCATTTTTTTTTTCTCCTTAGATTCCACATATATGTGTTAGCATACGGTATTTGTTTTTCTCTTTCTGACTTACTTCACTCTGTATGACAAACACTAGGTCCATCCACCTCACTACAAATAACTCAATTTCATTTCTTTTTATGGCTGAGTAATATTCCATTGTATATATGTGCCACATCTTCTTTATCCATTCATCTGATGATGGACACTTAGGTTGCTTCCATCTCCTGGCTATTATAAATAGAGCTGCAATGAACATTTTAGTACATGACTCTTTTTGAATTATGGTTTTCTCACGGTATATGTCCAGTAGTGGGATTGCTGGGTCGTATGGTAGTTCTACTTATAGTTTTCCAAGGAACCTCCATACTGTATTCCATAGTGGCTGTATTAATTTACATTCCCAACAGCAGTGCAAGAGTGTTCCCTTTCCTTCACAACCTCTCCAGCATTAATAGTTTCTAGATTTTTTGATGATGGCCATTCTGACTCGTGTCACATGATATCTCATTGTAGTTTTGATTTGCATTTCTCTAATGATTAATGATGTTGAGCATTCTTTCATGTGTTTGTTGGCAGTCTGTATATCTTCTTTGGAGAAATGTCTATTTAGGTCTTCTGCCCATTTTTGGATTGGGTTTTTTGTTTATTTGTTATTGAGTTGCATGAGTTGCTTGTAAATTTTAGAGATTAATCCTTTGTCAGTTGCTTCATTTGCAAATATTTTCTACCATTCTGAAGGTTGTCTTTTGATCTTGTTTATGGTTTCCTTTGCTGTGCAAAAGCTTTTAAGTTTCATTAGGTCCCATTTGTTTATTTTTGTTTTTATTTCCATTTCTCTCGGAGGAGGGCCAAAAAGGATCTTGCTGTGATTTATGTCATAGAGTGTTCTTCCTATGTTTTCCTCTAAGAGTTTGACAGTTTCTGGCCTTACTTTTAGATCTTTAATCCATTTTGAGCTTATTTTTGTGTATGGTGTTAGGGAGTGTTCTAATCTCATGCTTTTACATGTACCTGTCCAGTTTTCCCAGCACCACTTATTGAACAGGCTGTCTTTTCTCCACTGTATATTCTTGCCTCCTTTATCAAAGATAAGGTGACCATATGTGCGTGGGTTTATCTCTGGGCTTTCTATCCTGGTCCATTGATCTATATTTCTGTTTTTGTGCAAGTACCATACTGTCTTGATTACTGTGGCTTTGTAGTATAGTCTGAAATCAGGGAGCCTGATACCTCCAGCTCCATTTTTCGTTCTCAAGATTGCTTTGACTATTTAGGGTCTTTTGTGTTTCCATACAAATTGTGAAATTTTTTGTTCTAGTTCTGTGAAAAATGCCAGTGGTAGTTTGATAGGGATTGCATTAAATCTGTAGATTGCTTTGGGTAGTAGAGTCATTTTCACAATGTTGATTCTTCCAATCCAAGAACATGGTATATCTCTCCATCTATTTGTATCATCTTTAATTTCTTTCATCAGTGACTTGTAATTTTCTGCATACAGGTCTTTTGTCTCCTTAGGTAGGTTTATTCCTAGATATTTTATTCTCTTTGTTGCAATGGTAAATGGGAGTGTGTTGTTAATTTCATTTTCAGATTTTTCATCATTAGTGTATAGGAATGCCAGAGATTTCTGTGCATTAATTTTGTATCCTGCTACTTTACCAAATTCATTGATTAGCTCTAGTAGTTTTATGGTAGCATCTTTGGGATTCTCTATGTATAGTATCATGTCATCTGCAAATAGTAACAGCTTTACTTCTTTTCCAATTTGGATTCCTTTTATATCTTTTTCTTCTCTGATTGCTGTGGCTAAAACTTCCAAAACTGTGTTGAATAAAAGTGGTGAGAGTGGGCAACCTTGTCTTGTTCCTGATCTTAGTGGAAATGCTTTCAGTTTTTCACCATTGAGGACGATGTTGGCTATACGTTTGTCATATATGGCCTTTATTAGGTTGAGGAAAGTTCCCTCTATGCCTACTTTCTGCAGGGTTTTTTACCATAAATGGGTGTTGAATTTTGCCAAAAGCTTTCTCTGCATCTATTGAGATGATCATATGGTTTTTCTCCTTCAATTTGTTAATATGGTGTATCACGTTGACTGATTTGCATATATTGAAGAATCATTGCATTCCTGGAATAAACCCCACTTGATCATGGTGTATGATCCTTTTAATGTGCTGTTGGATTCTGTTTACTAGTATTTTGTTGAGGATTTTTGCATCTATGTTCATCAGTGATATTGGCCTGTAGTTTTCTTTCTTTGTGACATCTTTGTGTGGTTTTGGTATCAGGGTGATGGTGGCCTCCTAGAATGAGCTTGGGACTGTTCCTCCCTCTGCTATATTTTGGAAGAGTTTGAGAAGGATAGGTATTAGCTCTTCTCTAAATGTTTGATAGAATTCGCCTGTGAAGCCATCTGGTCCTGGGCTTTTGTTTGTTGGAAGATTTTTACTCACAGTCTCAGTTTCAGTGCTTGTGATTGGTCAGTTCACATTTTCTATTTCTTCCTGGTTCAATCTCAGCAGATTGTGTGTTTCTAAAAATTTGTCCATTTCTTCCAGGTTGTCCATTTTATTGGCATAGAGTTGCTTGTAGTAATCTCTCATGATCTTTTGTATTTCTGCAGTGTCAGTTGTTACTTCTTTATCATTTCTAATTCTGTTGATTTAAGTCTTCTCCCTTTTTTTCTTGATGAGTCTGGCTAATGGTTTATCTATTTTGTTTATCTTCTCAAAGAACCAGCTTTTAGTTTTATTGACCTTTGCTATCATTTCCTTCATTTATTTTTCATTTATTTGTGATCTGATCTTTATGATTTCTTTCCTTCTGCTAACTTTGGGCTTTTGTTGTTCTTCTTTCTCTAGTTCCTTTAGGTTTAAGGTTAGATTGTTTATTCGAGATGTTTCCTGTTTCTTAAGGTAGGATTGTATCCCTATAAACTTCCCTCTTAGAACTCCTTTGGTGCATCCCATAGGTTTTGGGTCATCGTGTTTCCATTGTCATTTGTTTCTAGGTATTTTTTTATTTCCCCTTTGATTTCTTCAGTGATCACTTCGTTATTAAGTAGTGTATTGTTTAGCCTCCATGTGTTTGTATTTTTAACAGATATTTTCCTGTAATTGATATCTAGTCTCATAGCCTTGTGGTCGGAAAAGATACTTGATACAATTTCAATTTTCTTAAATTTACAAAGGCTTGATTTGTGTCCCAAGATATGATCTATCCTGGAGAGTGTTCCATGAGCACTTGAGAAAAATGTGTATTCTGTTGTTTTTGTATAGAATGTCCTATAAATATCAATTAAGTCCATCTTGTTTAATGTATCATTTAAAGCTTGTGCTTCTTTATTTATTTTCATTTTGGATGATCTGTCCATTGGTGAAAGTGGGGTGTTAAAGTCCCCTACTATGAATGTGATATTGTCGATTTCCCCTTTTATGGCTGTTAGTATTTGCCTTATGCATTGAGGTGCTCCTATGTTGGGTGCATAAATATTTACAATAGTTATATCTTCTTCTTGGATTGATCCCTTGATCATTATGTAGTGTCCTACTTTGTCTCTTGTAATAGTCTTTGTTTTAATGTCTATTTTGTCTGATATGAGAATTGCGATTCCAGCTTTCTTTTGATTTCCATTTGCATGGAATATCTTTTTCCATCCCCTCACTTTGTCTGTATGTTTCCCTAGGTCTGAAGTGGGTCTCTTGTAGACAGCATATATATGGGTCTTGTTTTTGTATCCATTCAGCCAGTCTGTGTCTTTTGGTGGGAGCATTTAATCCATTTAAATTTAGGTAATTATCGATATGTATGTTCCTATTCCCATTTTATTAATTGTTGTGGGTTCATTATTGTAGGTCTTTTCCTTCTCTTGTGTTTCTTGCCTGGAGAAGTTCCTTTAGCATTTGTTGTAAATCTGGTTTGGTGGTGCTGAACTCTCTCAGCTTTTGCTTTTCTGTAAAGGTTTTAATTTCTCCATTAAATCTGAAGGAGATCCTTGCTGGGTAGAGTAATCTTGGTTGTAGGTTTTGCTCCTTCATAACTTTAAATATGTCCTGCCACTCCCTTCTGGCTTGCAGAGTTTCTGCTGAGAGATCAACTGTTAACCTTATGGGGATGCCCTTATGTGTCATTTGTTGTTTTTCCCTTGCTGCTTTTAATATCTTTTCTTTGTATTTAATTTTTGACAGTTTGATTAATATGTGTCTTGGCATGTTTCTCCTTGGAGTTATCCTGTATGGGACTCTTTGTGCTTCCTGGACTTAATTAACTATTTCCTTTCTCATATTAGGGAAGTTTTCAACTATAATCTCTTCAAATATCTTCTCAGTCCCTTTCTTTTTCTCTTCTTCTTCTGGGACCCCTATAATTCGAATGTTGGTGCATTTAATGTTGTCCCAGAGGTCTCTGAGACTGTCCTCAGTTCTTTTCATTCTTTTTTCTTTATTCTGCTCTGCAGGAGTTATTTCCACTATGTTATCTTCCAGGTCACTTATCCGTTCTTCTGCCTCAGTTATTCTGCAATTGATCCCTTCTAGAGTATTTTTAATTTCATTTATTGTGTTGTTCATCATTGATTGTTTCCTCTTTAGTTCTTCTAGGTCCTTGTTAAATGTTTCTTGCATTTTGTCTATTCTATTTCCAAGATTTTGGATCATCTTTACTATCATTATTCTGAATTCTTTTTCAGGTAGACTGCCTATTTGCTCTTCATTTGTTAGGTCTGGTGGGTTTTTACCTTGCTCCTTCATCTGCCGTGTGTTTTTCTGTCTTCTAATTTTGCTTATCTTACTGTGTTTGGGGTCTCCTTTTTGCAGGCTGCAGGTTCATAGTTCCCGTTGTGCTTGATGTCTGTCCCCAGTGGCTAAAGTTGGTTCAGTGGGTTGTGTAGGCTTCCTGGTGGAGGGAACTAGTGCCTGTGTTCTAGTGGATGAGGCTGGATGTTGTCTTCCTGGTGGGCAGGTCCACGTGTGGTGGTGTGTTTTGGGGTGTCTGTGGCCTTATTATGATTTTAGGCAGCCTCTCTACTAATGGATGGGGTTGTGTTCCTGTCTTGCTAGTTTTTTGGCATAGGGTGTCCTGCACTGTAGCTTGCTGGTCGTTGAGTGGAGCTGGGTGTTGGTGTTGAGATGGAGATCTCTGGGAGACTTTTGCCATTTGATATTAAATGGAGCTGGGAGGTCTGTTGTTGACCAGTGTCCTGAAGTTGGCTCTCCCACCTCAGAGGCACAGCATGGACTCCTGGCTGCAGCACCAGGAGCCTTTCATCCACACGGCTCAGAATACAAGGGAGAAAAAGTAGAAAGAAAGAAAAAAGAGGATAAAATAAAATAAAAAAGATAAAATAAAATAATTAAAATAAAAAACAATTATTAAGAAATAAATTTTTTTTAAGTAAAACAAAAATACAAATAAAAAACGGACGGACAGAACCCTAGGACAAATGGTGAAGACAAAGCTCTACAGATAAAACCTCACACAGAAGCATACACATAGGCACTCACAAAAAGAGAAAAAGGGGAAAAAATAATGAATCTTGCTCTCAAACTCCACCTCCTCAATTTGGGATGATTCGTTGTCTATTCAGGTATTCCACAGATGCAGGTACATCAAGTTGATTGTGGGGCTTTAATCCGCTGCTCCCGAGGCTGCTGGGAGAGATTTGCCTTTCTCTTCTTTGTTCGCACAGCTCCCGGGGTTCAGCTTTGGATTTGGCGCCGCCTCTGCGTGTAGGTCACTGGAGGGCGTCTGTTCTTCACTCCGACAGGGAGAGGTTAAAGGAGCAGCTTATTCGAGGGCTCTGGCTCACTCAGGGTGGAGGTGGGAGGGGCACTGAGTGCGGGGCGGGCTGGCTGCAGCAGTCGCCAGTGTGACGTTGCGCCAGCGTGACGTTGCACCAGCCTGAGGCGTGTCGTGCATTCTCCCGGGGAAGTTGTACCTGTATCCCGGGACCCTGGCACTGGCGGGCTGCACAGGCTCCCGGGAGGGGCAGTGTGACTTGTGTTTGCACACACGCTTCTTGGTGGCAGCAGCAGCAGCCTTAGCGTCCCATGTCCGTCGCTGGGGTCCGCCCTTTTAGCTGCGGCTCGCGCCCGTCTCCGGAGCTCCTTTAAGCAGTGCTCTTAATCCCCGCTCCTCGCGCACCTGGAAACAAAGAGGGAAGAAAAAGTCTCTTGCCTCTTCGGCAGCTGCAGACTTTTCCTGGACTCCCTCCCGGCTAGCCATGGCGCACTCACCCCCTGCAGGCTGTGTTCACGCCGTCAACCAGCAGTTCTCTCCCTGCGCTCCGACGGAAGCCGGAGCCTCAGCTCCCAGCCCCGCCCGCCCCAGCGTGTGAGCAGACAAGCCTCTCGGTCTGGTGAGTACCGGTCGGTCGGCATGGATCCTCTGTGTGGGAATCTCTCCGCTTTGCACTCCGCACCCCTGTTGCTCTGCTCTCCTCTGTGGCTTCGAAGCTTCCCCCCTTCGCCACCTGCAGTCTCCGCCCGTGAAGGGGCTTCTAGTGTGTGGAAACCATTCCTCCTTCACAGCTCCCTCCCACTGGTGCAGGTCCCGTCCCTATCCTTTTGTCTCTCTTTTTTCTTTGCGCTACCCAGGTATGTGGGGAGTTTCTTGCCTTTTGGGAGGTCTGAGATCTTTTGCCAGCGTTCAGTAGGTGTTCTGTAGGAGTTGTTCCACATGTAGATGTATTTCTGGTGTGTTTGTGGGGAGGAAGGTGATCTCCGCGTCTTACTCTTCCGCCATCTTCCCCCTCTCCCGGGCCTGGATCTTTAATACCATCAATACTTTTAAAATAACAGTTCCTCCTAATATTTGGTAAGAATCTAAATGCTATCCCTTATGTCTTAGGATACTTTAATGATTTGGTTTTGATATGGTCTATGGGTTGGAAAGCAAAATAAGAGTTATAAATTTGTAAACTGTGGGAAGGTGGCAACGTCAGCAAGAGCCTGGTACCCTCTGCTGCTCATCCAATTATGGCTAATTGTTAGAGCCTTAAGTATATGTCATCATATATCACATAGAGCTGTACTGCATATAGCCGAGACCTTTAAAGTAGGGTGTCTTTGATCAAGACCTTAATAAACAGAACCTAGAAAAGCGCCAGATACTTAAAAAAAAAAAGTCTTGTACTGCCAGTGAAATCTGAGGCAAAGACTCAGAGCCATTATATGTATGTTGGGTGGTAGGAAGTGAGTGAGTTAATCTGCGTGAAAATCTATTTGGAGCATGGTTGAGTGCTTACTCCTGTGACTTGTGGAGACCAGCTTTTAGGAGAGATGGAAGCATTGGAGAAGAAGCATAGCACCTGGCTGAGTAAAACCTACATTTCTTCTTCCTGAGAGTAGAGTAGCCTCAACACAACTTCCTAAACTAATCACCCTTAGGCTCCTGTAGAAGAAACTCTTATCCCAGTTTCTACTATTTCGCAATCCAGCACTAGCCAAGAGACACCAGCAGGTTGACCTTCATGTTGAGAGGTCACAGGTACTAATGAGTTAGCAGAGAAATCTGTGTTCTATGGAAGCTCTTGATTAATTTTCACTGCTAGGAAGTATTTCATTGTATGAAATATAATTCTATATCACAATTTTTTGGTCTATTTTTTGTTCACTTAGTTTTCTTTTTTTGTTGTAATTATTAACATCCTCCTACAGGTGTCCTTGTGTTCTTCTGAAAAAGTTTCTTCAAGACAAATTCCTAGGAATGGAGTGGCTAGAAGTATGCATATCTTCTTCTATACTAGATGTTTTTAAATTGCATTTCCAAGTGGCGGTACTAATTTTAACTTCAGCTAGCAGTTTCTTAGAGTTTACATTGTTTCATATCTTTTCTGCCATTTTATTGCCAGTGTTTTCAGTGTTTATTCTTTTATGGTTGTGGTTTTAATTTTCATTTCTTTGATTACTAGGTAGTTGAGCTTTCTTTATTTGTGCATCACAGTTTTTATTTAAAGCCTCTTATGTGATTCGTTTATACATTTTCCCAAAAGGTTTGTATTTTTCCCATGACAATATTTCTGTATATAATATAAAATACCAAAAGAATCTTGGAGGTTTCCTGTAATTGTGACTTCTAGTTGCCTTCCAGTTTCTACTGTCCCCTACTTCTTTAGTAAAAGAACTCTATATTTTAGCTGAGTATATTGTCAACTACCTATATTATTGTATGTCCAAATCTCCTTTTTAAGATCAGTGTAGCCATGAGTTAGGTTCTGGCCAATGAAATATAAGCTGACATGTTGAATGGAACCTCCAGAGTGTCTACTTACATGTCTATTTACTACCCTCTCTTAGTTTCTAGTCAATATGGACTGCCTGGTAACAGACTAGCTCTCCCAGTATAAACAACTAGAAAACCGAATTAGTAACTAAGCACCCTGTTTTAGGCATTAGTCAAGAGGCACCATAGACTTATGATCCCAGGGAGAATGGAAACAAATGAGGTAAGCCCAATAATTGCCCCAGCTTTCTACCTGGGAGTGTTTTTTAGATACTGGTGCAGAAAGGGAAAGTTCAAAGATCAGCTACCTCACTGAGTTGAAGAAATAGAGATTGTTGGGCATGTGGAATATAAAGGGCATATTTCTGGAAAGGAGTGAGACATGTAGAAAGAGAAACTAGATATCTGCATGAAGAGTTCCTTGAGTCATTGGCTGAATATTAAACATCACATCATAGGGTGGTACACTACAAGACCAGATGAAGAACCATTACTGGGAGCTCTAAATGGGCAACTTAGAAATAAAATGCTATTCATCAATAAAAAGGTACAAACTACCAATACAGAAGAAAAAGTGATAAGTCTCAAAACCATTACATGAGAAAGAAATCAGATACAAAGTAATATATACTATATGAATCCATTTGTATGAAATTCAACAGTAAGCAATACTATTATATACTGATAAAAATCAGATCAATATTTGCCTTAAAAATGATGTAAACGTTCAAAAGTTTGATTGTGGTGGTGCTTACACAAATATATACAAATGCCAAAATTCATCACCTGAAAACTTAAGAGAGCTGCATTTTATTTCACGAAAGTTATACCTTCATAAACTTGATTTTATGAAAGAAAACAAAGGCCATTTTCTTCTCTCTTTTTCAACTTATTTCTTAGAACGGGAATCTGACAACCGGAGAACTAGATGCCCATGAGGGCAAGATCTATTTCCTATGGGATACTGGAGAGATGTAGGAAAGACCTCCAGCCTCTGAAATGATTATGAATCTATGATAGATGTACATGGGCCATGTGTATCTAGATGGGATGTACACATCTAGAAAGAGAGATCACTGGACTCTTCTCTCTTGACTTCTTTTACACGAAGGGGAAGATGAACCTCTGCTGTTTAAGCTACTGTTCTTCAATGTTATGTTCCCTGAAGCTGAGCCTAATTATAAATAATACACATGGCTTCCAGGCAGAAAGAATATTTTATTTACAAAATTAGACTGGTGTTTTATGATCTACAATACTAGAATCTAAATGAGTAAAACGTATAGACCTTAATGAATAAAAATAGTGCAATCCAAGTATTCTACATACAGAGTAGTCCTGTATAAGGGCTATAGAAAGATTTTCTTCAACTTAGAAGGATTTGGAATGCATGCCATCTCTGTACCCGACATGAGGAACTTCTTTAGGAAACTATTCTAATTAAATTAAATGAGAACAAATTCTCAAGATAGGGAAAGATGAAGATCATACCAAATGATAGTAAGCAATAAATACTGCTATACTGCTGTAATACTGATACAGTGAGAATTTAATCTATATGAATATAATGATAGTAAAACTGAGGATTGGTAAAATGGGTAATATAAAGACCACACACACACGTACATATGCACACACTTAGGCACACAAACAGTAAAGGGAAGAAACAATAGCTTAGACCAAAAATTCTAAAGTTTTTAATAATTAAACACCATTGGGAGAATTAAACCATATAAAACTTTCATCTCAGTAGTCAAGAGATGAGAAAGTAGGTAAGCCAACCAAATATGGAGGGGCATTCATTCTTTAAAATTAATATGAAAATATGGAAATATATGTTCAATATTCCTTTAAAGATGGAATGACAAATGGTAGACAAATGGAGGTATACTTTCAAACTTCCAAATTAGTGAGGATGTAAGGCATAAAAGGAAACATGTTCAATCAAAATTTAAACAGATAAAATATAAAGAAATTTATCATATAGGATATTAAGTTAATGGAAAAATTATAATGAATATGAGTGACTCTGTTTCATTTTGGATGATCTGTCCACTGGTGAAAGTGGGGTGTTAAAGTCCCCTACTATGAATGTGTTATTGTCGATTTCCCCTTTTATGGCTGTTAGTATTTGCCTTATGTATTGAGGTGCTCCTATGTTGGGTGCATAAATATTTACAATAGTTATATCTTCTTCTTGGATTGATCCCTTGATCATTATGTAGTGTCCTATTTTGTCTCTTGTAATAGTCTTTGTTTTAACGTCTATTTTGTCTGATATGAGAATTGCTACTCCAGCTTTCTTTTGATTTCCATTTGCATGGAATATCTTTTTCCATCCCCTCACTTTCAGTCTGTATCTTTCCCTAGGTCTGAAATGGGTCTCTTATAGACAGCATATACATGGGTCTTGTTTTTGTATCCATTCAGCCAGTCTGTGTCTTATGGTAGGAGCATTTAATCCATGTAAATTTAAGGTAATTATCGATATGTATGTTCCTATTCCCATTTTATTAATTGTTTTGGGTTTGTTATTGTAGGTCTTTTCCTTCTCTTGTGTTTCTTGCCTAGAGAAGTTCCTTTAGCATTTCTTGTAAAGCTGGCTTGGTGGTGCTGAACTCTCTCAGCTTTTGCTTGTCTCTAAAGGTTTTAATTTCTCTATCAAATATGAATGAGATCCTTGCTGGGTAGAGAAATCTTGGTTGTAGGTCTTTCTCCTTCATCACTTTAAATATGTCCTGCCACTCCCTTCAGGCTTGCAGAGTTTCTGCTGAAAGATCAACTGTTAACCTTATGGGGATTCCCTTGTGTGTTATTTGTTGTTTTTCCCTTGCTGCTTTTAATATCCTTTCTTTGTATTTAATTTTTGACAGTTTGATTAATATGTGTCTTGGCGTGTTTCTCCTTGGATTTATCCTGTATGGGACTCTGTGTGCTTCCTGAACTTAATTAACTATTTCCTTTCTCATATTAGGGAAGTTTTCAACTATAATCTCTTCAAATATTTTCTCAGTCCCTTTCTTTTTCTCTTCTTCTTCTGGGAACCCTATAATTCGAATGTTGGTGCATTTAATGTTGTCCCAGAGGTCTCTGAGACTGTCCTCAGTTCTTTTCATTCTTTTTTCTTTATTCTGCTCTGCAGGAGTTATTTCCACTATGTTATCTTCCAGGTCACTTATCCGTTCTTCTGCCTCAGTTATTCTGCAATTGATCCCTTCTAGAGTATTTTTAATTTCATTTATTGTGTTGTTCATCATTGATTGTTTCCTCTTTAGTTCTTCTAGGTCCTTGTTAAATGTTTCTTGCATTTTGTCTATTCTATTTCCAAGATTTTGGATCATCTTTACTATCATTATTCTGAATTCTTTTTCAGGTAGACTGCCTATTTGTTCTTCATTTGTTAGGTCTGGTGGGTTTTTACCTTGCTCCTTCATCTGCCGTGTGTTTTTCTGTCTTCTAATTTTGCTTATCTTACTGTGTTTGGGGTCTCCTTTTTGCAGGCTGCAGGTTCATAGTTCCCGTTGTGCTTGATGTCTGTCCCCAGTGGCTAAAGTTGGTTCAGTGGGTTGTGTAGGCTTCCTGGTGGAGGGAACTAGTGCCTGTGTTCTAGTGGATGAGGCTGGATGTTGTCTTCCTGGTGGGCAGGTCCACGTGTGGTGGTGTGTTTTGGGGTGTCTGTGGCCTTATTATGATTTTAGGCAGCCTCTCTACTAATGGATGGGGTTGTGTTCCCGTCTTGCTCGTTGTTTGCCATAGGGTGTCCAGCACTGTAGCTTGCTGGTCGTTGAGTGAAGCTGGGTGTTGGTGTTGAGATGGAGATCTCTGGGAGATTTTTGCGATTTGATATTACATGGAGCTGGGAGGTCTCTTGTGGACCAGTGTCCTGAAGTTGGCTCTCCCACCTCAGAGGCACAGCACGGACTCCTGTCTGCAACACCAAGAGCCTTTCATCCACACGCTCAGAATAAAAGGGAGAAAACGTAGAAAGAAAGAATGAAAGAGGATAAAATAAAATAAAATAAAAATTAAGTTATTAAAATAAAGAATTATTAAGAAAAAAAATTTTTAAGTAAAACAAAGAGAACAAATAAGAAAACGGACGGACAGAACCCTAGGACAAATGGTGAAAGCAAAGCTCTACAGATAAAATCTCACACAGAAGCATACACATACACACTCACAAAAAGAGAAAAAGGGGAAAAAATAATAAATCTTGCTCTGAAAGTCCACCTCCTCAGTTTGGGATGATTCGTTGTGTATTCAGGTATTCCACAGGTGCAGGTACATCAAGTTGATTGTGGAGCTTTAATCCGCTGCTTCTGAGGCTGCTGGGAGAGATTTCCCTTCCTCTTCTTTGTTCGCACAGCTCCCGGGTGCTCAGCTGTGGATTTGGCCTCCCCTCTGCGTGTAGGTCGCCAGAGGGCGTTTTTTCTTCACTCCGACAGGGAGGGGTTAAAGGAGCAGCTGATTCGAGGGCTCTGTCTCACTCAGGCCGGCGGGAGGGAGGGAGGGGCATGGAGAGCGGGGTGAGCCTAAGGCGGCAGACGCCAGCGAGACGTTGCAGCAGCCTCAGGCCCGCCGTGCGTTCTCCCGGGGAAGTTGTCCCTGGATACCGGGACCCTGGCAGTGGGGGGCTGCACAGTCTCCCCAGAAGGGGGGTGTGGATAGTGACCTGTGCTCGCACACAGGTTTCTTGGTGGCGGCAGCAGCAGCCTTAGCGTCTCCCGCCCGTCTCTGTGGTCCGCGCTTTTAGCCGCGGCTTGCTTCCCTCTCTGGAGCTCCTTTAAGCAGCGCTCTGATTCCGCTCTCCTCGCGCACCAGGAAACAAAGAGGTAAGAAAAAGTCTCTTGCCTCTTCGGCAGGTCCAGACCTTTTCCCGGACTCCCTCCCGGCTAGCCGTGGTGCACTAACCCCCTGCAGGCCTTGTTCACGCCGCCAACCCCAGTCCTCTCCCTGCGCTCCGACCGAAGCCCAAGCTTCAGCTCCCAGCCCCACCCGCCCCGGCGGGTGAGCAGACAAGCCTCTCGGGCTGGTGAGTGCCGGTCGGCACCGATCCTCTGTGCGGGAATCTCTCCGGTTTGCCCTCTGCACCCCTATTGCTGTGCTCTCCCCCGCAGCTCCGAAGCTTTCCCCCTCCGCCACCCACAGTCTCCGCCCACAAAGGGGCTTCCTAGTGTGTGGAAACAATTCCTCCTTCACAGCTCCCTCCCACTGGTGCAAGTCCCGTCCCTATCCTTTTGTCTCTGTTTATTCTTTTTTCTTTTGCCCTACCCACGTACGTGGGGGGTTTCTTGCCTTTCGGGAGGTCTGAGGTCTTCTGCCAGCGTTCAGTAGGTGTCCTGTAGGAGTTGTTCCGCGTGTAGCTGTATTTCTGGTGTATCTGTGGGGAGGAAGGTGATCTCCGCGTCTTACTCTTCCGCCATCTTCCCCCTCTCCCGGGCCTGGCTCTTGAATACCATCAATACTTTTAAAATAACAGTTCTCCTAATATTTGGTAAGAATCTAAATGCTATCCCTTATGTCTTAGGATACTTTAATGATTTGGTTTTGATATGGTCTATAGGTTGGAAAGCAAAATAAGAGTTATAAATTTGTAAACTGTGGGAAGGTGGCAACGTCAGCAAGAGCCTGGTACCCTGTCTCTGCTGCTCATCCAATTATGGCTAATTGTTAGAGCCTTAAGTATATGTCATCATATATCACATAGAGCTGTACTGCATGTAGCCGAGACCTTTAAAGTAGGGTGTCTTTGATCAAGACCTTAATAAACAGAACCTAGAAAAGCGCCAGATACTTAAAAAAAAAAAAAAGTCTTGTACTGCCAGTGAAATCTGAGGCAAAGACTCAGAGCCATTATATGTATGTTGGATGGTAGGAAGTGAGTGAGTTAATCTGCGTGAAACTCTATTTGGAGCATGGTTGAGTGCTTACTCCTGTGACTTGTGGAGACCAGCTTTTAGGAGAGATGGAAGCATTGGAGAAGAAGCATAGCACCTGGCTGAGTAAAACCTACATTTCTTCTTCCTGAGAGTAGAGTAGCCTCAACACAACTTCCTAAACTAATCACCCTTAGGCTCCTGTAGAAGAAACTCTTATCCCAGTTTCTACTATTTCGCAATCCAGCACTAGCCAAGAGACACCAGCAGGTTGACCTTCATGTTGAGAGGTCACAGGTACTAATGAGTTAGCAGAGAAATCTGTGTTCTATGGAAGCTCTTGATTAATTTTCACTGCTAGGAAGTACTTCATTGTATGAAATATAATTCTATATCACAATTTTTTGGTCTATTTTTTGTTCACTTAGTTTGCTTTTTTTGTTGTAATTATTAACATCCTCCTACAGGTGTCCTTGTTCTTGTGAAAAAGTTTCTTCAAGACAAATTCCTAGGAATGGAATGGCTAGAAGTATGCATATCTTCTTCTATACTAGATGTTTTTAAATTGCATTTCCAAGTGGCGGTACTAATTTTAACTTCAGCTAGCAGTTTCTTAGAGTTTACATTGTTTCATATCTTTTCTGACATTTTATTGCCAGTCTTTTCAGTGTTTACTCTTTTATGGTTGTGGTTTTAATTTTCATTTCTTTGATTACTAGGTAGTTGAGCTTTCTTTATTTGTGCATCACAGTTTTTATTGCCTCTTATGTGATTCGTTTATACATTTTCCCAAAAGGTTTATATTTTTCTCATGACAATATTGCTGTATATAATGTAAAATAATAAAAGAATCTTGGAGGTTTCCTGTAATTGTGACTTCTAGTTGCCTTCCAGTTTCTACTGTCCCCTACTTCTTTAGTAAAAGAACTCTATATTTTAGCTGAGTATATTGTCAACTACCTATATTATTGTATGTCCAAATCTCCTTTTTAAGATCAGTGTAGCCATGAGTTAGGTTCTGGCCAATGAAATATAAGCTGACATGTTGAATGGAACCTCCAGAGTGTCTACTTACATGTCTATTTACTACCCTCTCTTAGTTTCTAGTCAATATGGACTGCCTGGTAACAGACTAGCTCTCCCAGTATAAACAACTAGAAAACCGAATTAGTAACTAAGCACCCTGTTTTAGGCATTAGTCAAGAGGCACCATAGACTTATGATCCCAGGGAGAATGGAAACAAATGAGGTAAGCCCAATAATTGCCCCAGCTTTCTACCTGGGAGTGTTTTTTAGATACTGGTGCAGAAGGGGAAAGTTCAAAGATCAGCTACCTCACTGAGTTAAAAAATAGAGATTGTTGGGCATGTGGAATATAAAGGGCATAGTTCTGGAAAGGAGTGAGATATGTAGAAAGAGAAACTAGATATCTGCATGAAGAGTTCCTTGAGTCATTGGCTGAATATTAAACATCACATCATAGGGTGGTACACTACAAGACCAGATGAAGAACCATTACTGGGAGCTCTAAATGGGCAACTTAGAAATAAAATGCTATTCATCAATAAAAAGGTACAAACTACCAATACAGAAGAAAAAGTGATAAGTCTCAAAACCATTACATGAGAAAGAAATCAGATACAAAGTAATATATACTATATGAATCCATTTGTATGAAATTCAACAGTAAGCAATACTATTATATACTGATAAAAATCAGATCAATATTTGCCTTAAAAATGATGTAAACGTTCAAAAGTTTGATTGTGGTGGTGCTTACACAAATATATACAAATGCCAAAATTCATCACCTGAAAACTTAAGAGAGCTGCATTTTATTTCACGAAAGTTATACCTTCATAAACTTGATTTTATGAAAGAAAACAAAGGCCATTTTCTTCTCTCTTTTTCAACTTATTTCTTAGAACGGGAATCTGACAACCGGAGAACTAGATGCCCATGAGGGCAAGATCTATTTCCTATGGGATACTGGAGAGATGTAGGAAAGACCTCCAGCCTCTGAAATGATTATGAATCTATGATAGATGTACATGGGCCATGTGTATCTAGATGGGATGTACACATCTAGAAAGAGAGATCACTGGACTCTTCTCTCTTGACTTCTTTTACACGAAGGGGAAGATGAACCTCTGCTGTTTAAGCTACTGTTCTTCAATGTTATGTTCCCTGAAGCTGAGCCTAATTATAAATAATACACATGGCTTCCAGGCAGAAAGAATATTTTATTTACAAAATTAGACTGGTGTTTTATGATCTACAATACTAGAATCTAAATGAGTAAAACGTATAGACCTTAATGAATAAAAATAGTGCAATCCAAGTATTCTACATACAGAGTAGTCCTGTATAAGGGCTATAGAAAGATTTTCTTCAACTTAGAAGGATTTGGAATGCATGCCATCTCTGTACCCGACATGAGGAACTTCTTTAGGAAACTATTCTAATTAAATTAAATCAGAACAAATTCTCAAGATAGGGAAAGATGAAGATCTTTCTATCTTACTATCACCAATTGATAGTAAGCAATAAATACTGCTATACTGCTGTAATACTGATACAGTGAGAATTTAATCTATATGAATATAATGATAGTAAAACTGAGGATTGGTAAAATGGGTAATATAAAGACCACACACAGACATACCTATACACACACTTAGGCACACAAACACTAAAGGGATGAAACAATAGCTTAGACCAGTAATCTAAAGTTTTGAGTAATTAAACACTATTGGGAGAATTAAACCATATAAAGCTTTCATCTCAGTGGTCAAGAGATAAGAAAGTAGGTAAGCCAACAAAATATGGAGGGGCCAATCATTCTTTAAAATTAATATGACAATATGGAAATATACGTTCAATATTCCTTTGAAGATAGAATGACAAATGGTAGACAAATGGAGGTATACTTACAAACTTCCAAATTAGTGAGGGTGTAAGCCATAAAAGGAAACATGTTCAATCAAAGTTTAAAAAGATAAAATATAATATAAACAAATTTATAATAGAGGATATTAAGTTAATGGAAAAATTATAATGAATATGAGTGACTCTGTTTCCCTAACAGAAAACGTTATTTTTGTTATTTATTTATTATTGTTGTAAAGGAAATGTGACCAAGTTCTAGTACTTACTGATAGGATGTCAACATCTAGAAAGAGAGATCACTCAATTGTACATTGATTAGACTGTTTCCATGAATTTTGGAATTAATCCCTATGAATAAAAAAAATCCTCACTTTTCATTTTGAATTTAAAATAACTGCATATCTTAAATTCCTACTTGATCATCTTCCCTCTTATCTCTTCCTTATACAAACAATATTTTATATGTTTATTATAATATTTCTCTATTGTGGTTAACAATCATTTCTTTCTACAGATTTTGGCTTCCTGGAAGAAATATTGAATATTACACATTATAACAGCTCAATAAATGTTCTATATCAAGAAAACTTATCTCTCTCCTTATTATAAACCCTTTGTGTGATTGATTTTGTCACATTCCCATCATTCATAGGGCGTAACATTACGTTTTGCTAAAAAGAATGTGATCTCAGTGATTGTTGAATGAAACTGAGTTTAATACATAGAACACTTTCAAATATAGGAAATACTGTTAAGAAACAAACTAGAACATGAGACATCAGAAGGGTGAAGAAAAATGACATGGACGTCAAGGTCTAAATCTCATCTGCTTTGTTCACAGGCAGCTCTTTTGTTTTTAATAAACATGCATTTCCTTTTATTTGGCCACATATTTAGCAAAATTAACTGTCTCTTTTTCTAGCTCACGGAAGAGTTGAAGCAGCATATTACAAAGGTGCTCATTGGACGAGAGGATTTTAAAGGTAGGTACAAGGTACACGTGTAGCAGTAAGAAAAGATTGTTAATTGCATAAATGTGAGAGAAAATACGGAAAAGTTATACAAAGCAGATTTAAGAATTGTAGTGGCAAAATGTCCTAGAAATGTAATGGCTCTTTTGGACATCTTTCTACCACAGTGAAATCAATAACATGTTTTTAATGATTACATTGCTACTTAAAAATGTACAAAGTGTTCCACAGTCCATTTGTTGTAGAGAGAATGCAGTGCAGTTTTAAATCTTTCTATCAAAATAAGAAAAGGAAGAAAGTTCATTTATTATAACATTCACCTAAATGAATGCCTCATTCTATGGCAAAGCCTAAATGATGCTCCATTTTACATTATTTTATGTTCTTTTAAATATGATATGATTTGTGTATATTTCCTCTCGTTCTTTGAACATCACTGAAAAATAGGTAAAGAAATGATTTCTACTGCATAGGAGGAGATATAAGTTTGCAAATAACACAAATTCCCACACAAAACCACTTTGGACAATAATTTTGAAAAAACAATTCTAAATGTTTTGTCTTCATCCATTAAAAATGTTAAATCTATTTTTCATATACTCATAGTTTGGACTATTTCCTCAAAAATACACTATTATTCTTTTATTTTTATTTAATTTACTCTTGTTATAGATGCACAATCACTGAAATTTACAAGTCAGTTGAGTGCAGCAATTCTTTCAAAAAAAATGTGCTTTGTTTGAGCTGTAATACTGGCTAGGACATTGTTAAACCTCCCTGCAGGACCAGGAGAAAAGAATGAAGTGATGAATAGAGGTAAAGAATATACCCAAGTGGACAGATAAAGCTATGTTTTGCAATGGTTGAAGGCTGTGGACTTTGTCCAGTACCTTCCAAGGTATTATTTCTTCATGAAATGGTATTCTCAAAACAAGTTCTTCAAATGTCAGAAGAAAAGAGGTAGCCAATAGCCTAGAGCTTGGAAAAGCAGTGAAACCTTTTTAGAAGTAACCCTGCTTGAAATGTATTTTGATTGCATTTCCTGATGTAATGTTTTCTCCCGCCATGGTCCATTGTTTAGTAAATTTGTTTGCAAAAATAAAAATGTTTTCGCCTGCTGATCTCCAAAGTAAACATGATCAAATTAAAGCTCAAAAGATGGCTTTACAGATACCATATAAGAGCAGTCATTTTCAATATTCTTTTATTTTACATGACCATTGCCAGGAGGTAAAAACTGATGCTGAAAATATTCTCATTAGATTGAAAGTTATCAAGACCCATGAAAGAACTATTTCTTTGAAAATGTGTTTGTTCCTTTCTCTTTCTCCTCAACGCCTTCTTGAATGGTATAAAGTACAAATTAGCACTCAGAAAGTTGTTTATGTAGATGGATTAATTTGATTACATAATAATTCCCTGATGGGATAGCTTATTCTTGTGCTCAATTACATAAATACCATATAAGAGTGATGAAGGAGGATTTACTGAGATCACTTTTTTTTTTGACACTGCCCAAAGTTGAAACAAAACATTGGGCTTTCTGCTTTTGGCTTGGTAAAAACATTGGGATTTATTTTTCCCCTCAGGGATCACAAGTGGGTAAAGTGACATAGAGATAAAAGTCATTTTCTAAATAAAGGTACAATCGAGGCACCCACACAAGAAACTCCAGGTCTGACTGACTAGTCAATCGTCGCAAAATTTTGTAATTCAGATGCACAGCTGGGATTGAGGGTTGATTTAGGATGTATGCTGTTCAGGATTACAGCTGAGAGGAACACACTTAATGAGGATTGAATGGGTATTTCATTCATTCATGTTTGTTCTACAGCATATCTGAAATGTGTACTATCAAAAGAGATTTGGTTCCACTAACATCAAGTAGAGCAAGTGCATGTATTCTCCCGGAAAGGCACTGAGTGATTGAGTGATTCTTTTTCTATTTCTTCCTGGTCATATTTAAGTCTAGCTCTAAGCATTTAGTTTTAATTTTAATTATCATTGGTTAGTCTAAAAAAGGATATAAGAATTCTTCTGAAAAAAATGTATTAAAATGTTCCCTAGTAACATTGCATGCTTTGGAATGCTCAATTTACATTATGAAAGCACTAGGTTAAAAAACAGCAATGGCAATGACAAAAATATACCTCGAATTAATAAAGCTTTCCTAACAGCTTTCCTCTCAACCACTGCGCCACCAGGGAAGCCCATTCCTAATATCTTTTAGTTAATTTCCAGGTAAATAAAATATACAAAGTTCACATGCAGTCTTGAGAACAAGATAGGATGGGAACTTATTCTACCCCTCGTCATCAGAGTTTCACTGCCCAGAATATGCAAGCGATGGTTGTATAGATTTCAGTCATCAAATTTTCTCAAGACAGGCCTCCATAACTATTCTATTTTCCTGTAAATAAAGCTAATTATTTCTGTGTTTTGGTTACTTACATTATGCATCGACAGCTGTCATCTGGCTCCAATCTATAAAAAAGTAAGTAACACTTAAAAGTGTTAAGGAGGGCTTCCCTGGTGGCACAGTGGTTGAGAGTCTGCCTGCCGATGCAGGGAACACGGGTTCGTGCCTCGGTCTGGGAGGATCCCACATGCCGCGGAGCGGCTGGGCCCGTGAGCCATGGCCACTGAGCCTGCGCGTCTGGAGCCTGTGCTCCGCAGCGGGAGAGGCCACAGCAGTGAGAGACCCGCGTACCGCAGGAAAAAAAGAAAAAAGAAAAAGTGTTAAGGAAACAAATCCAAGATTACTGTTCAAAGTCATAATATAAGTGTTCTTAGTGTGTTTGGACAGGGAAAGTCTTAAATGGGTATTTATTGAGGCCATTCAGGCTTCATCCATTATTTGAACTTCTAGCAACAATTAAGAATTGACATAAACATTCAAAAACAAATAAGGCTATGCAGTTCAAAACCACAACTTAATCCTTAACCCTTTCAGCATTTAAAAATAGTAGTTACAGAGTTTTAATTGGGAACTGGCGCTAGTAAAATCTGGAAAAATGGTTAGTTTCTTATAAGCCCGACGAAGTCAATTTATATGGTACCCTAGGGTATCAGAAATAAGAAATGAGCCATTTCAATTTGATAATAATATTGTAATAATAAAGACAAAATTTTTATGTTAATCCTTCAAGGAAGATTTTCATGTTAACCACATCGACAGAGTTGTGGAGGAGGAAAAATAATTTTTCCTCTACTCTTCTAGGTTCTTAGCTGAGACCCCCTATATTAGAAGATAAATTAACAGGAGAAAAACGAACCAAAATTTAATAACACGTATATCTCCTGTATACAAGGGAGATAACCAGGAAAATTGAGTCCATTCCCTGAAATGGCCTAAGCCATCACCTTGAATACCATCTCCAGCTAAAGACAAAAGATTTTGGGGCTGGGGAACCAGTTATGAGAAGTTTTCATGCAAAGCACAATAAACAAGAGTATGGTTGTTATGCAAATTTGTCTCTACCTTTTCTACTGGTAAGAGTTTCTAGAGATATAGTCATCTCCCTCTTCCTAGTACAGGGAAGGAGACGCCCTTATAAATGGAGATTTCCCTTATAAATGTAGATGTCTCTTACAAAAGGGTTACTTCTACTCAGTTTCCAGAGTTTCTTCTATGTCTGCTGTTTCTAAAAATAATCAGCCAAAAAAAATCTTATGTCAAAGAGGAATATTTCAAGGTGGCAAATTCTGTTGCCCTTCTGAATAGCTCTCATTCTTGAAGTTATTAGTGCCCTGTTATTTTCTGGTCATCTTAATTACATAAAAACAATTTTTCCTGCCTGTGTTATTTAAGAAACAATGACCCTAAAGAGTGTAAGGTTGTGCAATAGTTAATGAAAGAACTCTCTTCTGAGCATTTATAAATGAGATTTATATTCCAAAACTGTATGGAAGATTATTTATATTCCAAAACTGTATGGAACATATATTTTCAATTTCATGTGTTTGTTTCCCTTTCCCTTCTTTTTTCTATATATTTTAAAGAAATTTAAAAATAAAGAAAATGTATGTAAAATATAAAAATATTCCCAAAGCTTAGAATATCTACTGCAGATATTTTGTCATATTTGTTTCTCATTCTTTTTACTTAAATAAAACAAACTTTAGCAGTTTAGCTAGTCTCCTGTAATGAACCCTGTCACTAATATTCCCCTCCAAGCTCCCCAGAGGCAGCTGCCATCTGACATTTTCATAAGAATCTTTCCAATCTATTTACATTAAGATTATTATCCTCTGTGTTTTTAAACAATATTTGGTGAAGTGTTGTGTGTATTATCCTCCATCTTTCTATTTTCATTCAACATTATTTTCAACATCTCACATGTTGATCTGTCTGGAACCAGCACCAACATTTTGAGCATCCCGCTATTAATAGATATTTAGATTCATTCAGATTTTTCAAGATTACAGTTATCTTCACAATGCAAATACTCAGTTTGGTGTCTTTACTTTGCATGTGGGGAACAGATGAAAAATGGATGAAGTTGGTCATCTATCTGCTCATCAAGATTATGGAGATGGAAAGGGGCAAGGAAGGTGAGTTACCATGAAATGATTATGATAATTGATTGTGGCTGTTAAGTAAGGAGGAGGAGAGGGGGTGTATGAGTTGGCTTGGGCTGCCATAACAAAATACCACAGACTCGGCGACTTATATAACAGAAATTTACTTTCTTACGTATCTGAAGACTTGAAGTCCAAGATCAAGGTGATATCAGGGTTGATTTATGGTGAGACCTATCTTCCTGACCTGTTCTATGCCATTTTATATTTTTATTTTTTTATTGGAGTATAATTGCTTTACAATAGTGTGTTTTTGCTTTATAACAAAGTGAATCAGCTTTGCATATACATATATCCCCATATCTCCTCCCTCTTGCATCTCCCTACAATCGTCCCCAAACCACCCCTCTAGGTGGTCACAAAGCACAGAGCTGATCTCCCTGCGCTATGTGGCTACTTCCCACTAGGTATCTATTTTACATTTGGTAGTGTGTATATGTCCATGCCATTCTATCACTTCGTCCCAGCTTACCCTTCCCTCTCACCATGTCCTCAAGTCCATTCTCTACCTCTGTGGCTTTTTACTGTCCTGCTCCTAGGTTCCTTAGAACCGTTGTTATTTTTTTTAGATTCCGTATATATGTGTTAGCGTATGGTATTTATTTTTCTCTTTCTGACTTACTTCACTCTGTATGACAGTCTCTAGACCCATCCACCTAACTACAAATAACTCAAATTTCATTTGTTTTTCTGGCTGAGAAATACTCCATTGAATATATGTGCCACATCTTCTTTATACATTCATCTGTCAATGGACACTAATGTTGCTTCCATGCCCTAGCTATTGTAAATAGAGCTGCAATGACTATTGTGGTACGTGATTCTTTTTGAATTATGGTTTTCTCAGGATATATGCTCAGTAGTGGGATTCCTAGGTCGTATCGTAGTTCTATTTTTAGTTTTTTAAGGAACCTCCATACTGTTCTCCATAGTGGCTGTATCACTTTACATTCCCACCAACAGTGCAAGAGCGTTCCCTTTCTCCAAACCCTCTCTAGCATTTATCATTTGCAGATCTTTTGATGATGCCCATTCTGACCTGTGTGGGATGATATACCTCATTGTAGTTTTGATTTGCATTTCTTCAATGATTATTGATGTTGAGCATCCTTTCATGTGTTACTTGGCAATCTGTATATCTTCTTTGGAGAAATATCTATTTAGGTCTTCTGCCCATTTTTGGATTGGGTTGTTTTTTTCATATTGAGCTGCATGAGCTGCTTGTATATTTTGGAAATTAATCCTTTGTCAGTTGCTTCATTTGCAACTATTTTCTCCCATTCTGAGGGTTGTCTTTTTGTCTTGTTTATGGTTCCTTTGTTGTGCAAAAACTTTTAAGTTTCATTAGGTCCCACTTGTTTATTTTTGTTTTTATTTCCATTGCTATAGCAGATGGGTCAAAAAGGATCTTGCTGTGATTTATGTCATAGAGTGTTCTGCCTATGTTTTCCTCTAAGAGTTTTATAGTGTCTGCCCTTTACATTTAGGTCTTTAATCCATTTTGAGTTTATTTTTGTGTATGGTGTTAGGGAGTGTTCTAATTTCATTCGTTTTTATGTAGCTGTCCAGTATTCCCAGCACCACTTATTGAAGAGGCTGTTTTTTCTCCATTGCATATTGTTGCCTCTTTTTTCAAAGATAAGGTGACCATATGTCTGTGGGTTTACCTCTGGGCTATCTATCCGGTTCCATTGATCTATATTTCTCTTTTAGTGCCAGTACCATACTGTCTTGATTACTGTAGCTTTGTAGTATAGTCTAAAGTCTGGGAGCCTGATTCCTCCAGCTCGATTTTCGTTCTCAAGATTGCTTTGGCTATTTGGGGTCTTTTGTGTTTCCATACAAATGGTGAAATTTTTTGTTCTAGTTTTGTGAAAAATGCCAGTGGTAGTTTAATAGGGATTGCACTGAGTTTGTAGATTGCTTTGGGTAGAATAGTCATTTTCACAATGTTGATACTTCCAATCCAAGAACACGGTATATCTCTCCATTTGTTCATATCATCTTTAATTTTTTTCATCAGTGTCTTATAGTTTTCTGCATACAGGTCTTTTGTCTACTTAGGTATGTTCGTTACTAGATATTTTATTCTTTTTGTTGCAGTCGTAAATGGGAGTGCTTCCTTAATTTCTCTTTCAGATTTTCCATAATTAGTGTATAGGAATGCCAGAGATTTCTGTGCATTAATTTTGTATCCTGCTACTTTACCAAATTCATTGATTAGCTCTAGCAGCTTTCTCGTAGCATCTTTAGGATTCTCTATATATAGTATCATGTCATCTGCAAACAGTGACAGCTTTACTTCTTCTTTTCCGATTTGGATTCCTTTTAGTTCTTTTTCTTCTCTGATTGCTGTGGCTAAAACTTCCAAAACTATGTTGAATAAGAGTGGTGAGAGTGGGCAACCTTGTCTTGTTCCTGATCTTAGTGGAAATGCTTTCAGTTTTTCACCATTGAGAATGATGTTGGCTATGGGTTTGTCATATATGACCTTTATTATGTTGAGGTAAGTTCCCCCTATGCCTGCTTTCTGGAGGGTTTTTATCATAAATGGGTGTTGAATTTTGTCAGAAGCTTTTTCTGGATCGATTGAGATGATCATATGGTTTTTCTCCTTCAATTTGTTAATGTGGTTTATCACATTGATTGATTTGCGTATATTGAAGAATCTTTGCATTGCTGGGATAAACCCCACTTGATCATGGTGTATGATCCTTTTAATGTGCTGTTTGATTCTGTTTCCTAGTATTTTGTTGAGGATTTTTGCCTGTATATTCATCAGTGATATTGGCATGATATTTCTTTGTGACATCTTTTTCTGGTTTTGGTATCAGGGTGACGGTGGCCTTGTAGAATGAGTTTGGGTGTGTTTCTACCTCTGCTATATTTTGGAAGAATTTGAGAAGGATAGATATTAGCTCTTCTCTAAATGTTTGATAGAATTCACCTGTGAAGCCGTCTGGTCCTGGGCTTTTGTTTGTTGGAAGATTTTTAATCACAGACTAAACTCAGTGCTTGTGGTTGGTCTGTTTATATTTTCTATTTCTTCCTGGTTCAATCTCAGAAGGTTGTGCTTTTCTAAGAATTTGTCCATTTGTTCCAGATTGTCCATTTTATTGGCATAGAGTTGCTTGTAGTAATCTCTCATGATCCTTTGTATTTCTGCAGTGTCAGTTGTTGCTTCTTTTTCCTTTCTAATTCTATTGATTTGAGTCTTCTTCCTGTTTTTCTTGATGAGTCTGGCTAATGGTTTATCAATTTTGTTTATCTTCTCAAAGAACCAGCTTTTAGTTTTATTGATCTTTGCTATCATTTCCTTCCTTTCTTTTTCATTTATTTCTGATCTGATCTTTATGATTTCTTTCCTTCTACTAACTTTGGATTTTTTTTTCTCTAATTGCTTTAGGTGTAAGGTTAAGTTGTTTATTTGAGTTTTTTCTTCTTTCTTGAGGTAGGATTGTATTGCTATATACTTCCCTCTTAGAACTGCTTTTGCTGCATCCCATAGGATTTGGCTCATTGTGTTTTCATTGTCATTTTTTTCTAGGTATTTTTTTGATTTCCTCTTTGATTTCCTCAGTCATCTCTTGGCTATTTTAGTAGTGTATTGTTTAACCTCCTCGTGTTTGTATTTTTAAAAAATCTTTTCCAGTAATTGATATCTAGTCTCATAGCGTTGTCGTTGGAAAAGATATTTGAAACAATTTCAATTTTTTAAAATTTACCAAGGCTTGATTTGTGACCCAAGATATGATCTATCCGGGAGAATGTTCCATGAGCACTTGAGAAGATAGTGTATTCTTTTGTTTTTGGATGGATTGTCCTATAAATATCAATTAAGTCCATCTTGTTTAATATATCATTTAAAGCTTGTGTTTCCATATTTATTTTCATTTTGGATGATCTGCCCATTGGTAAGAGTGGGTGTTAAAGTCCCCTACTATGATTGTGTTACAGTCAGTTTTCCCTTTTATGACTGTTAGCATTTGCCTTATGTGTTCAGGTGCTCCTATGTTGGGTGCATAAATATTTGCAATTGTTATATCTTCTTCTTGGATTGATCCCTTGAACATTATGCAGTGTCCTTCTTCATCTCCTGTAATAGTCTTCATTTTAAAGTCTATTTTTTCTGATATGAGAATTGCTATTCCAGCTTTCTTTTGATTTCCATTTGTATGGAGTATCTTTTTTCCATCCCCTCAGTTTCAGTCTGTATGTTTCCCTTGGTCTGCAGTGGGTCTCTTGTGACAGCATATATACAGGTCTCATTTTCGTATCCATTCAGCCAGTCTATGTCTTTTGGTTGGACCATTTAATCCATTTACTTTTAAGGTAGTCATCAGTATATATGTCCCTATTACCATTTTCTTAATTTTTTTGGTTTGTTATTGTGGGTCTTTTCCTTCTTGTGCGTTTCCTGCGTAATAGAAGTTCCTTTAACATTTCTTGTAAAGCTAGTTTTTGTGGTGCTGAATTCTCTTAGCTTTTGCTTGTTTGTAAAGGTTTTAATTTCTCCATCAAATCTAAATGAGATCCTTGCTATGTAGAGTAATCTTGGTTGTAGGTTTTTCCCTTTCATCACTTTAAATATGTCCTGTCACTCCCTTCTGGCTTACAGAGTTTCTGCTGAAAGAACAGCTGTTTACCTTATTGGGATTCCCTTGTATGTTATTTGTTGTTGTTCCCTTGCTGCTTTTAATATTTCTCTTTGTTTTTAATTTTTGATAGTTTGATTAATATGTGTCTTGGGGTGTTGCTCCTTGGATTTATCCTGTATGAGACTCTCTGTACTTCCTGGACTTGTTTGACTATTTCCTTTCCCATGTTAGGGAAGTTTTCAACTATAATCTCTTCAAATATTTTCTCAGACCCTTTCTTTTTCTTTTCTTCTTCTGGGACCACTATCATTCGAATGTTAGTGTATTTAGTGTTGTCCCACAGGTCTCTGAGATGGTCTTCAATTCTTTTCATCTTTTTTTCTGTATTTTGCTCTGTGGTATTATTTCCAGTATTTTATCTTCCAGGTCACTTATCCATTCTTCTGTCTCAGTTATTCTTCTGTTGATTCCTTCTGGAGAATTTTTAATTTCATTTATTGTGTTGTTCATCATTGTTTGTTTGCTCTTTTTTTTAAATTCAAAATAATACAGGTTTATTTTCAAACATTTATAAAATACAGAAGAGAAAAAAGAAAACAAGAAAATAACTATAATCCTGCTTCCTAGAAAAATACTGTGAGCATTTCGGTATATACCCTCCTATGCTTTTTTCTCCTGTTCATGAATTTTTTTTTTTTTTTCCTTCCGTGTGTGGGCCTATCACTGTTGTGGCCTTTCCCGTTGCGGAGCACAGGCTCCGGACGCACAGGCTCAGCGGCCATGGCTCACGGGCCCAGTAGCTCCGCGGCATGTGGGATCTTCCCAGACCGGGGCACGAACCCGTGTCCCCTGCATCGGCAGGCGGGCTCTCAACCACTGCGCCACCAGGGAAGCCCTCTCCTGTTCATGAATTTTTAAAGCATACGATTAGAATCATGCTATAGATTTGTCATATAATCTGTTTTGAAATTTTCATACATTATTAACTACTTTCTAGATCTAAATATTGTCTGTGACTGCACTGTTCAGTACTGTCACCACAGCAGCATGGGCTGTTGAGCACTAGAATTGTGGCTAGTTAGAATTAGGATGTGCTGTAACTACAAAAAAAGCCATCAAATTCCAGAGGAAGTATAAAAAAAGGGAAAATGCCTCATTATTAATTTTTATATTGATTACCTGTTGAAATATTGGGTTAAATAAGATATAGTAATAAAATTAATTTCACTTTTTTAAAACTTTTTTTCATGCACCTACTGGAAAATTTAAAGTTACAAATATCATTCACACTCTGTTTCTGTTGGACAGCACTGGTTCTATAGCAGCATTTTTATAGCTGCACAATTTTATACCACATGAATATAATTATTTAACTGATTCTTAATCAGTCCCATAATGTTGAATCTTCAAGGTACTTCTTATTTTTCAGTATTAAAAATTACTCTTGGAACACCCTGTACATAAATCTGTTTGCACATCTCTGATTATTTCTTCAGGATTTACTGCTAGAAGTAGAAATGCTGGGAGAATGGAAATTCTTTTTTTTTTTTTTGGCTGCGTTGGGTCTTCATTGTTGCACACAGGCTTCCTCTGGTTGTGGTGAGCAGTGGCTTCTCTTGTTGCAGAGCACAGGCTCTAGCCACGTGGGCCTCACTAGCTGTGGCTCGAAGGCTCTAGAGCGCAGGCTCAGTAGTTGTGGTGCATGGGCTTAGTTGCTCCGCAGCATGTGGGATCTTCCCGGACCAGGGCTCGAACTTGCGTCCCCTGCATTGGCAGGCGGATTCTTAACCACTGTGCTCCTGCCCTGCCATGTGCACGGCCGCCCCCGCAATCAGCATCCCTCACTGCAGTGGTACGTTAGTTACAATTGATGAACTTACATTGATGCATCATTACCACCTAAAGCCCATAGTTTACATTACATACAGTTCATTCATAGTGTTGTATGTTGTATGGGCTATGATGACCTGTATTCATCATTGTAGTATACAGAGTATTTTCTCTGCCCTAAAGATCGTCTGTGCTCCACCTTCCCCCAACTTCTGGCAACCACTCATCTTTTAACTGTCTTCTTTCCCTGAATGTCGTATTGTTGGAATCATACAGTATGTAGCCTTTTCTGATTGGCTTCTTTCACCTAGGAATATGCATTTAAGTTTCCACCATGTCTTTTCATGGCTTCATACCTTCTTTCTTTTAGAGCTGAATATTCTATTATCTGAATGTACTACAGTTTATTTACCCATTTACCTATTGAAGGACATCTTAGTTGCTTTCAAGTTTTGGCAATTATGAATAAAGCTGCTATAAACATCCATATTTCTGTAAACGTAAGTTTTCAACTCCTTTGGGTAAATACCAAGGAGTGTGATTGCTGGATCGTATGGTAAGAGTATGTTTACTTTTGTAAGAAACCACCAAATTGTCTTCCAAAGTGGCTGTACCATTTTGCATTCCTACCAGCAATGAATGAGAGTTCTTATTGCTACATATCTTCACCAGCATTTGGTGTTGGCAGTGTTCTGAATTTTGGCCATTCTAATATGTGTGTCAGTGGGTATTTTTTGAGCCACTGTGAGAATATCAAATGGAGTCTCACTGTTATATTCCAAACATTTCTAATTACGTCAAATTCTGCCTGATGGATAGCTATAAAAATTTCTGGCAATTTAAATTTAATACATTTAACTTTTTCCTAATACCTAAGATCTTTAAAATAATAATGTTTTATTATGAAATAATGTTTAAAGGCAACTGTAAAACCAGGCCATAAGTATTATGTTCTTATCTTTAAAAATATGAAGACTTCTTGCAAATATTCAGTTTTTCTCAAACTTAAGAAGTTTTTCTCAAAACTTTCCTTAAATATCATGTTTTCCATAGTAAGACTTCCATACAAATTTAGCTTTCCCATGTAAATTTGAGAAAGCTTGCACTTCATTTTATTTGTTTAATTGCTTTATGGCAAAAAGATACAAAATAAACCTTTAGATAGACATTAAAGAGTATAGAGTATATATAAAATTTTTAATAGATTGCTTATCATTAGATACAGAACTTGGGTAGTTACTCCTTTCCAACATCAATACTTCTTGATCAGGTCTTACTTATTTTAAGAATTTTCTTTCTCTAATTCCTAACATTTTAATCTCCATTTTATAAATTTATTTATTTACTTATTTTTGGTTGCACTAGGTCTTCGTTGCTGCACGCAGGCTTTATCTAGTTGCGGCGAGTGGGTTCCCCTCTTTGTCACGGGCTTCTCATTGCAGTGGCTTCTCCTGTTGTGGAGCACAGGCTCTAGGCATGTGGACTTCAGCAGTTGTGGCACGTGGGCTCAGTAGTTCTGGCTCGTGGGCTCAGAAGCACAGGCTCAGTAGTTCTGACGCATGAGCTTAGTTGCTCCGCAGTATTTGGGATCTTCCCGGACCAGGGCTCGAACCCGTGTCCCCTGCATTGGCAGGTGGACTCTTAACCACTGCACCACCAGGGAAGCCCTCATCTCCATTTTATAAATGAAAAAAATAAAAACACAGGAGTTCAGTAGATTCAAGTAATTTTGAGACCCAGTCCACTGTTTTATTCACTTCCTGCTTATCAAATTCATGGACACGCGTTTATTAAGTGCCCTCTGCATGTCATGTCTTCATGAGCTCCCAGTAAAGTCTTCCCATAACAAGGTGTCCTGGTCAGGAGATGGGGCCTCCAGTAGTGCTTGTTGCCTGCTAAGTGAATCTTGAGTTGCATCTTGGGTTGGAAGGAAGAGAGAAGGAGGCAGTTTTCCTTTAGGAAAACACATCCTTAAATTCTACCCTTTCCCAGTGACCCAATCTCACTTCCTCACTTCTCCTTTCTTTTTTTTTTTTAACATCTTTATTGGGGTATAATTGCTTTGCAATGGTGTGTTAGTTTCTGCTTTATAACAGAGTGAATCAGTTATACATATACCTACGTTCCCATAACTCTTCCCTCTTGCGTTTCCCTCCCTCCCACCCTCCCTATCCCACCCCTCCAGGCGGTCACAAAGCACCGACCTGATATCCCTGTGCTATGCGGCTGCTTCCCACTAGCTATCTACCTTACGTTTGGTACTGTATATATGTCCATGCCTCTCTCTCGCTTTGTCACAGCTCACCCTTACCCCTCCCCATATCCTCAAGTCAGTTCTCCAGTAGGTCTGTGTCTTTATTCCTGTCTTACCCCTAGGTTCTTCATGACATTTTTTTTTCTTAAATTCCATACATATGTGTTAGCATACGGTATTTGTCTTTCTCTTTCTGACTTACTTCACTCTGTATAACACACTCTTGGTCTATCCATCTCATTACAAATAGCTCAATTTTGTTTCATTTTATGGCTGAGTAATATTCCATTGTATATATGTGCCACATCTTCTTTATCCATTCATCTGATCATGGACACTTAGGTTGTTTCCGTCTCCGGGCTATTGTAAATAGAGCTGCAATGAACATTTTGGTACATGACTCTTTGTGAATTACGGTTTTCTCAGGGTATATGCCCAGTAGTGGGATTGCTGGGTCATATGGTAGTTCTATTTGTAGCTTTTTAAGGAACCTCCATACTGTTCTCCATAGTGGCTGAACCAATTCACATTCCCACCAGCAGTGAAAGAGTGTTCCCTTTTCTCCACACCCTCTCCAGCATTTATTGTTTGTAGATTTTTTGATGATGGCCATTCTGACTGGTGTGAGATGATATCTCATTATAATTTTGATTTGCATTTCTTTAATGATTAATGATGTTGAGCATTCTTTCATGTGTTTGTTGGCAGTCTGTATATCTTCTTTGGAGAAATGTCTATTTAGGTCTTCTGCCCATTTTTGGATTGGGTTGTTTGTTTTTTTGTTATTGAGCTGCATGAGCTGCTTGTAAATTTTGGAAATAAATCCTTTGTCAGTTGCTTCATTTACAAATATTTTCTCCCATTCTGACGGTTGTCTTTTGGTCTTATTTATGGTTTTCTTTGCTGTGCAAAAGCATTGAAGTTTCATTAGGTCCCATTTGTTTATTTTTGTTTTTATTTCCATTTCTCTAGGAGGTGGGTCAAAAAGGATGTTGCTGTGATTTATGTCATAGAGTGTTCTGCCTATGTTTCCCTCTAAGAGTTTGATAGTTTCTGGCCTTACATTTAGGTCTTTAATCCATTTTGAGCTTATTTTTGTGTATGGTGTTAGGGAGTGATCTAATCTCATACTTTTACATGTACTTGTCCAGTTTTCCCAGCACCACTTATTGAAGAGGCTGTCCTTTCTCCACTGTACATTCCTGCCTCCTCTATCAAAGATAAGGTAACCATGTATGCGTGGGTTTATCTCTGGACTTTCTATCGTGTTCCATTGATCTATCTTTCTGTTTTTGTGCCAGTACCATACTGTCTTGATTACTGTAGCTTTGTAGTATAGTCTGAAGTCAGGGAGCCTGATTCCTCCAGCTCTGTTTTCTGTTCTAAAGATTGCTTTGGCTAGTCGGGATCTTTTGTGTTTCCATATAAATTGTGAAATTTTTTGTTCTAGTTCTGTGAAAAATGCCGGTTGTAGTTTGATAGGGATTGCATCGAATCTGTAGATTGCTTTGGGTGGTAGAGTCATTTTCACAATGTTGATTCTTCCAATCCAAGAACATGGTATATCTCTCCATCTATTTGTATCATCTTTAATTTCTTTCATCAGTGTCTTATAATTTCCTGCATACAGGTCTTTTGTCTCCTTAGGTAGGTTTATTCCTAGATATTTTATTCTTTTTGTTGCAATGGTAAATGGGAATGTTTTCTTGATTTCACTTTCAGATTTTTCATCATTAGTGTATAGGAATGCCAGAGATTTCTGTGCCTTAATTTTGTATCCTGCTGCTTTACCAAATTCATTGATTAGCTCTAGTAGTTTTCTGGTAGCATCTTTAGGATTCTCTATGTATAGGATCATGTCATCTGCAAACAGTGACAGCTTTACTTCTTCTTTTCCGATTTGGATTCCTTTTATTTCCTTTTCTTCTCTGATTGCTGTGGCTAAAACTTCCAAAACTATGTTGAAAAATAGTGGTGAGAGTGGGCAACCTTGTCTTGTTCCTGATCTTAGTGGAAATCCTTTCAGTTTTTCACCATTGAGGATGATGTTTGCTGTGGGCTTGTCATATATGGCTTTTATTATGTTGAGGAAAGTTCCCTCCATGCTTACTTTCTGCAGGGTTTTTATGATAAATGGGTGTTGAATTTTGTCGAAAGCTTTCTCTGCATCTATTGAGGTGATCATATGGTTTTTCTCCTTCAGTTTGTTAATATGGTTATCACATTGATAGATTTCCGTATATTGAAGAATCCTTGCATTCGTAGAATAAACCCCATTTGATCATGGTGTCTGATCCTTTTAATGTGCTGTTGGATTCTGTTTGCTAGTATTTTGTTGAGGATTTTTGCATCTATGTTTATCAGTGATATTGGCCTGTAGTTTTCTTTCTTTGTGACATTCTTGTCTGGTTTTGGTATCAAGGTGATGGTGGTCTCATAGAATGAGTTTGGGAGTGTTCCTCCCTCTGCTATATTTTGGAAGAGTTTGAGAAGGATAGGTGTTAGCTCTTCTCTAAATGTTTGATAGAATTTGCCTGTGAAGCGATCTGGTCCTGGGCTTTTGTTTGTTGGAAGATTTTTAATCGCAGTTTCAATTTCAGTGCTTGTGATTGGTCTGTTCATATTTTCTATTTCTTCCTGATTCAGTCTTGGCAGGTTGTGCATTTCTAAGAGTTTGTCCATTTCTTCCAGGTTATCCATTTTATTGGCATAGAGTTGCTTGTAGTAATCTCTCATGATCTTTTGTATTTCTGCAGTGTCAGTTGTTACTTCTATTTCATTTCTAATTCTATTGATTTGAGTCTTCTCCCTTTTTTTCTTGATGAGTCTGGCTAATTGTTTATCTATTTTGTTTATCTTCTCAAAGAACCAGGTTTTACTTTTATTGACCTTTGCTATTGTTTCCTTCATTTCTTTTTCATTTATTTGTGATCTGATTTTTATGATTTCTTTCCTTCTGCTAACTTTGGGGTTTTTTTGTTCTTCTTTCTCTAATTGCTTTAGGTGCAAGGTTAGGTTGTTTATTCGAGATGTTTCCTGTTTCTTAAGGTGTGCTTGTATTGCTATAAACTTCCCTCTTAGAATGGCTTTTGCTGCATTCCATAGGTTTTAGTCGTCGTGTCTCCATTGTCATTTGTTTCTAGGTATTTTTTGATTTCCTCTTTGATTTTTTCCGTGATCACTTCGTTATTAAGTACTGTATTGTTTAGCCTCGATGTGTTTGTATTTTTTACAGATCTTTTCCTGTAATTGATATCTAGTCACATGGTGTTGTGGTCAGAAAAGATACTCGATACAATTTCAATTTTCTTAAATTTACCAAGGCTTGATTTGTGACCCAAGATATGATCTATCCTGGAGAATGTTCCATGAGCACTTGAGAAGATAGTGTATTCTTTTGTTTTTGGATGGAGTGTCCTATAAATATCAATTAAGTCTATCTTGTTTAATGTATCATTTAAAGCTTGTCTTTCCTTATTTATTTTCATTTTGGATGATCTGTCCATTGGTGAAAGTGGGGTGTTAAAGTCCCCTACTATGTATGTGTTACTGTCGATTTCCCCTTTTATGGCTGTTAGTATTTGCCTTATGTATTGAGGTGCTCGTATGTTGGGTGTATAAATATTTACAATAGTTATATCTTCTTCTTGGGTTGATCCCTTGATCATTATGTAGTGTCTTCTGTTGTCTCTTGTAATATTCTTTATTTTAAACACTATTTTGTCTGATATGAGAATTGCTACTGCAGCTTTCTTTTAGTTTCCATTTGCATGGAATATCTTTTTCCATCCCCTTACTTTCAGTGTGTATGAGTCTCTAGGTCTGAAGTGGGTCTCTTGTAGACAGCATATATATGGGTCTTGTTTTTGTATCCATTCAGCCAATCTGTGTCTTTTGGTGGGAGCATTTAGTCCATTTACGTTTAAGGTAATTATCGACATGTATTTTCCTATTCCCATTTTCTAAATTGTTTTGGGTTCATTATTGTAGGTCTTTTCCTTCTCTTGTGTTTCTTGCCTAGAGAAGTTCCTTTAGCATTTCTTTTAAAGCTGGTTTGGTGGTGCTGACCTCTTTCAGCTTTTGCTTGTCTGTAAATGTTTTAATTTCTCCATCAAATCTGAATGAGATCCTTGCTGGGTACAGTAATCTTGGTTGCAGGTTTTTCTCCTTCATCACTTTCAGTATGTCCTGCCACTCCCTTCTGGCTTGCAGAATTTCTGCTGAGAGATCAGCTGTTAACCTTATGGGGATTCCCTTGTGTGTTATTTGTTGTTTTTCCCTTGCTGCTTTTAATATCCTTTCTTTGTATTTAATTTTTGACAGTTTGATTAATATGTGTTTTGGCGTATTTCTCCTTGGATTTATCCTGTATGGGACTCTCTGTGCTTCCTGAACTTGATTAACTATTTCCTTTCCCATATTAGGGAAGTTTTCAACTATAATCTCTTCAGATATTTTCTCAGTCCTTTTCTTTTCCTCTTCTTCTTCTGGAACCCCTATAATTCGAATGTTGGTGTATTTAATGTTGTCCCAGAGGTCTCTGAGACTGTCCTCAGTTCTTTTCATTGTCTTTCTTTATTCTGGTCTGCAGTAGTTATTTCCACTATTTTATCTTCCAGGTCACTTATCCGTTCTTCTGCCTCAGTTATTCTGCTATTGATCCCATCTAGGGTATTTTTCATTTCATTTACTGTGTTGTTCATCATTGTTTTTCTCATCTTTAGTTTTTCTAGGTCCTTGTTAAATGTTTCTTGCATTTTGTCTATTCTATTTCCAAGATTTTGGATCATCTTTACTATCATTAATCTGAATTCTTTTTCAGGTAGACTGCCTATTTCCTCTTCATTTGTTAGGTCTGGTGGGTTTTTATCTTGCTCCTTTATCTGCGGTGTGTTTTTATGTCTTCTCGTTTTGCTTATCTTACTGGGTTTGGGGTCTCCTTTTTGCAGGCTGCCAGTTCGTACTTCCCATTGTATTTGGTGTCTGTCCCCAGTGGCTAAGGTTGGTTCAGTGGGTTGTTTAGGCTTCTTGGTGGAGGGGACTAATGCCTGTGTTCTGGTGGATGAGGCTGGATCTTGTCTTTCTGGTGGGCAGGTCCACGTCTGGTGGTGTGTTTTGGGGTGTCTGTGGACTTATTATGATTTTAGACAGCCTCTCTGCTAATGGGTGGGGTTGTGTTCCTGTTTTGCTAGTTGTTTGGCATAGAGGGTCCAGCACTGTAGCTTGCTGGTCGTTGAGTGAAGTTGGGTTCTGGCGTTGAGATGGAGATCTCTGGGAGATTTTCGCCATTTCTTATTATGTGGAGCTGGGAGGTCTGTTGTTGACCAGTGTCTTGAAGTTGGCTCTCCCACCTGAGAGGCACAGTACTGATTCCTGGCTGCAGCACCAAGAGCCTTTTTTCCACACAACACAGAATAAAAGCGAGAAAAAGTAGAGAGAAAGAATTAGTAGAAGTAGGAAGAAAGAAAGAAAGAAAGGAGGGAAGGTGGGAAGGAAGGAATGAAGGAAGGAAGGAGGAAAGAAGGAAAGAAGGGAGGGAGGGAGGGAGGACAGAAGGAGGGAAGGAAGGAAAAAGAAAAAGAAGATAAAGTAAAATAAAATAAAGTAAAATATAATAAATTTATTAAAATATAAAATAATTAAGAAACAAAATTTAAAAAAAAAACGGACCAATAGAACCTTAGGACAAATGGTGGAAGCAAAGCTATACAGACAAACTCTCACATAGAAGCATACACATACACACTCACAAAAAGAGAAAAAGGGGGAAAAAATAATAAATCTTGCTCTCAAAGCCCACCTCCTTAATTTGGGATGATTGGTTGTCTATTCAGGTATTCCACAGATGCAGGTACATCAAGTTGATTGTGGAGCTTTAATCCGCTGCTTCTGAGGCTGCTGGGAGAGATTTCCCTTTCTCTTCTTTGTTCGCACAGCTCCCAAGGGGCTCAGCTTTAGATTTGGCCCCGCCTCTGTGTGTAGGTCACTGGAGGGCATCTGTTTTTTGCTCAGACAGGACGGGGTTAAAGGAGCAGCTGATTCCAGGGCTCTGGCTCACTCAGGCTGGGGGGACAGAGGGGCACGGCGTGCGGGGCGTGCCTGCGGCGGCAGAGGCCAGCCAGATGTTGCACCAGCCTGAGGCGTGCCGTGCGTTCTCCTAGGGAAGTTGTCCCTGGATCCCGGGACCCTGGCAGTGGCGGGCTGCACAGGCTCCCCGGAATAGGGGTGTGGATCGTGACCTGCGCTCGCACACAGGCTTCTTGGTGGCAGCAGCAGCAGCCTTAGCGTCTCCTGCCCGTCTCTAGGGTCCGTGCTTTTAGCCGCGGCTCGCGCCCGTCTCTGGAGCTCCTTTAAGTTGCGTTCTTAATCCCCTCTGCTCGCGCACCAGCAAACAAAGAGGCAAGAAAAAGTCTCTTGCCTCTTCGGCAGCTCCAAACCTTTTCCTGGACTCCCTCCCGGCTAGCCGTGGTGCACTAACCCCCTGCAGGCTGTGTTCACGCCGCCAACCCCAGTCCTCTCCCTGCGCTCCGACTGAAGCCTGAGTCTCAACTCGCAGCCCCGCCCACCCCGGCGGGTGAGCAGACAAGCCTCTCGGGCTGGTGAGTGCAGGTCGGCACCGATCCTCTGTGCGGGAATCTCCCCGCTTTGCCCTCCGCACCCCTGTGGCTGTGCTCTCCTCCACAGCTCCGAAGCTCCCCACTCTGCCACCCGCAGTCTCCGCCCACGAAGGGGCTTCCTAGTGTGTGGAAACCTTTCCTCCTTCACGGCTCCCTCCCACTGGTGCAGATCCTGTTCCTATTCTTTTGTCTCTGTTTTTTTCTTTTTTTCTTTTGCCCTATCCAGGTACGTGGGGAATTTCTTGCCTTTTGGGAGGTCTGAGGTCTTCTGCCAGCATTCAGTAGGTGTCCTGTAGGAGTTGTTCCACGTGTAGATGTATTTCTGGTGTATCTGTGGGGAGGAAGGTGATCTCCGCGTCTTACTCTTCTGCCATCTTCGCCTCACCCCGTTTGTTTGGTCTTTAGCTCTTCTAGGTCCTTGTTAAACGTTTCTTGTATTTTCTCCCTTCTATTTCCAAGATTTTGGATCATCTTTACTATCAGTATTCTGAATTCTTTTTCAGGTAGACTGCTTATTTCCCCTTCATTTGTTAAGTCTGGTGGGTTTTTATCTTGCTCCATCATCTGCTGTGTGTTTCTCTGTCTTCTCATTTTGCTTAACTTACTTTGTTTGGGGTCTCCTTTTTGCAGGCTCATATTTCCTGTTGTTTTTGGTGTCTGCCCCCAGTGGCTAAGGTTGGTTTAGTGGGTTGTGTAGGCTTCCTGGTGGAGGGGCCTGGTTCCTGTGTTCTAGTGGATGACGCTGGATCTTGTGTTTCTGGTGGGCAGGACCACATCCAGTGTTGTCTTTTGGGGTGTCTGTGACCTTATTATGATTTTAGGCAGCCTCTGTGCTAATGCGTTGGTTGTGTTCCTGTCTTGCTAGTTGTTTGCCATGGGGTTTCCAGCACTGTAGCTTGATGGTGGTTGAGTGGAGCTGGGTCTCAGCATTGAGCTGGAAATCTCTGGGAGATCTTTCGCTGTTTGATATTACATGGAGTTGGGAGGTCTCTGGTTGACCTATGTCCTGAAATTGGCTCTCCCACCTCAGAAGCACAGGTTTGACACCTGGCCAGAGCACCAAGTTCCTGTCAGCCACATGGCTCAGAAGAAAAGGGAGAATAAAAGAAAGAAGGAAAAAAATAAAATAAAATAAAGTTATTAAAATAAAAAAAATTATTTAAAAAATTAAAAGGTAATAAAAAAAGAAAGAAGAGAGTAACCAAACCATAAAACAAATCCACCAATGATAACAAGCGATAAAAATTATACTAAAAAAACCACAAAAAACTGATAGAACCCTAGGACAAATGGTAAAAGGAAAGCTATACAGACAAAATCACTCAAACAAGCATACACATGCAAACTCAAAACAAGCGAAAAAGGAAATATATATATCTATGTTTTTAAATAAAGGAAGAGAGCAACCAAATCAATAAACAAATCTACCCATGATAATAACCTCTAAATACTAAACTAAGACAACCCCCAAACCAGAGACAAATTAGAAGCATCAAGAAACCCCAAGTCTACAGTTGCTCCCAAATATCACAGCCTCAGTTTTGGGATGATTGGTTGTCTATTCAGGTATTCCACAGATGCAGGTACATCAAGTTGATTGTGGAGATTTAATCTGCTGCTCCTGAGGCTGCTGGGAGAGATTTCCCTTTCTCTTCTTTGTTCGCACAGCTCCTGGTGTTCAGGTTTGGATTCGGCCGTGCCTCTCTGTGCAGGTCGCCTGAGGGAATCTGTTCTTCACTCTGACAGGACAGGGCTAAATAGCAGCTATTAGGGGGCTCTGGCTCACTCCGGTCGGGTGGAGGGAGGGGTGTGGGGAGAGCCTGCGGTGGCAGAGGGCGGCATGACATTGCAACAGCCTGAGGCACGCCATGTGTTCTTCTGGGGAACTTGTCCCTGGATCCTGGGACCCTGGCAGTGGCGGGCTGCACAGGCTCCTGGGAAGGGAGGTGTGGATAGTGACCCACACTTGCACACAGGCTTCTTGGTGGCGGCAGCAGGAGCCTTAGCTTTTCATGCCTGTCTCTGGTGTCTGCGCTCATAGCTGCAACTTGCGCCCATCTCTGGAGCTCATTTAGGCAGTGCTCTGAATCCCCTTCGCACACCGTGAAACAGTGGCCTCTTGCCTCTTAGGCACTTCCAGGCTTTTCCTGGACTCCCTCCCAGCTAGCTGTGGTGGACTAGCCCCCTTCAGGCTGTGTTCACGCAGCCAAACCCAGTCCTCTCCCTGGGTTCTGACCCCCGAAGCCCGAGCCTCAGCTCCCAGCCGCACCCACCCTGGCGGGTGAGCAGGCAAGCCTCTCGGGCTGGTGAGTGCTGGTCGGCCCTGATCCTCTTTGCGGGAATCTCTCCGCTTTGCCCTCCGCACCCCTGTTGCTGTGCTCTCCTCCGCGGCTCTGAAGCTTCCCCCCTCTGCCACCCGCAGTCTCCGCCCACGAAGGGGCTTCCTAGTGTGTGGAAACCTTTCCTCCTTCACAGCTCCCTCCCCGAGATGCAGGTCCTGTCTCTATTCTTTTGTCTCTGTTTTTTCTTTTTTCTTTTGCCCTAACCAGGTATGTGGGGAGTTTCTTGACTTTTGGGATGTCTGAAGTCTTCTGCCAGCATTCAGTATGTTTTCTGTAGGAGCTGTTCCACATGTACATGTATTTCTGATGTATTTCTGGGGAGGAAGGTGATCTCCACATCTTACTCCTCTACCATCTTGAAGTTCTCTCTCCTATGCCATTTTAAAAAGATAAATCATAGATGAAGAAGTAATACTTCCAGGATGGAGGGTCTGAACCCATCCTGGTGCAAATGAGTTCTTCTAGATTAGTGCTTTTCTTGCCACAGACTTTGAATTACCCTATTGAGGCTCTATGGGAAATAGTTCAAGTAATCTCTGGATATGAAATTGTTGCTTCACTTTATTATTTATCAATTCAATGACAATGTGTAGACAAAAGAAAGGAACTCTATCCATATCCAATAAAACCAGGGAAGTGTTGGGATAGATATATAGATCTATTAGCCTAACCGATTCTGCATTTCATCCTTGACATTTATGGGCAGTTTATCCCTCCAGTCTAGGGTAAACCTATATCTGAGTTGATCTGGGCATTTGCCAGTGTACGCTTGTTAACCTGTTATCCTGAGGTTACCACCTTCCTTTACTCTAAAAAGTGCTCCAGTTTGAATAATGAGTTACATTCAACCATTCACCAAGATCTGGCAATACAAGC
This sequence comes from Orcinus orca, assembly GCF_937001465.1. Lineage (NCBI taxonomy): Eukaryota > Metazoa > Chordata > Mammalia > Artiodactyla > Delphinidae > Orcinus > Orcinus orca. The sequence continues at coordinate 73,366,715 of NC_064570.1, forward strand.
CAATTTTAAACATTAATATTTCCTCCAACATTTATCATTCAAAACTAGATAAAAATACAGCGACAAATCTGACATTTACTTATGCTCTATTCATAAGCACAGTTATTGGTTATATATGTCACCTAAAAAAATTCAGAAAAAGGAAATGAATGCTTAGAATATTAAATATAAGAATACATCACCTTTACTATGAAAAGTTATTGTGACTATGTTTTATTTTCATATAAAACATATAAAACAAACATTAGGCCACTGGATTTTGATGTTATGAAAAAACAGCCATTTAAATGTAAAAAAAAAGTCATCACTGTTAAAAACTTCTACATCAAAAGATCACAAGCTTTTTACAAGAGAGAAAGCATTCCTCAACAAAGTGCTTTATTTTGCTTTGTTTTAATATGTGATATCCATTAAGCTCCACTTTAAAAATACAAAAATGGATAAAAAAAATAATACACAAAAACATTCTTAACATGACAGATAAATATGATTCCCTTTGCTTGGCTCAGTTTTCCCCCAAATCCATCCAAATACATGAATCAGAGATGTTCCCATGGCAAGTCCTTAGAGATGTGAATACAGGGTAAAAACAAATATCTAAAAATAACAGACATGGGCTTCCCTGGTGGCTCAGTAGTTGAGAGTCCGCCTGCCAATGCAGGGGACATGGGTTCATGCTCCGGTCCGGGAGGATCCCACATGCCGCGGAGTGGCTGGGCCCGTGAGCCATAGCCGCTGGGCCTGCGCGTCTGGAGCCTGTGCGTCCGGAGCCTGTGCTCCGCAATGGGAGAGGCCACAGCAGTGAGAGGCCCGTGTACTGCAAAAATAAATAAAAATAACAGAAAAAAATTAAATGTGAAAAATTTTATTACAGTTTTAAGATTAGGAACAACCCTTGGGGAGGTAGAGGAAGCATCTCATTGAAATTGTACACCCAGGAGTGTAGGAGTGTACAAGGTCACAATATGTCATTTCTGAATGTGGGAGAAGAGAAGTTGTGAGGACCTTACTTGGCAGATGACAAATGTCCTCTAGGTTTTCCTAGATTAAAGCCTGTCAAACATGAAATTTCTACATAAAGCACTAAAACACATGCAAAAAAATTAAAACAAGTTTTGAATGTTCCCTATTGTGATTACCTATTTTTATCGTTAATATCAAATTTACCTTTAGGTCTTAGTACATTGTTTAACACTTGGGACAAATTTAAAATAGTTGCTCTGAAATCTTATATGCTATATACCACAATTGGGTCCATTTGGAGTCAATTTCTAATGACTGCTTTCTTTCCTGAATGCAGTTCTTAAGTTCATGTTCTGTTGGTCATTGTGAATAATGTTTTGAAGACTATGGGATCTGGTCTTTTTTTTTTTTTTTTTCCTAAAGATGATTGTTGCCCTTATTTTGTCATAGTAGCCTCTTAACTAGCCAAGACTAAAACTGCATGTCTTTCTCCCTCATGGTGGGTAACAGTGATGACTCTGCTCAGTCTTTTCTTCTACGAGCTATAACTTATTTAGCTTGGATCCCTGGGAGTCTCCCCTGAGCCTGCCTAGCTCAGTATTGATTCAAAGATCAGGTAGAATTTATATTCAGATTTTGAGCCTTACCATCTCTGACATTTCTTTTTTTCTGGGGTTTGCTCCCAATCTCACTATGTGCTGCAGTTTCGGCTCACAAACCTCCCCAACTGTATATGGGTTGGAAAACACACTAGAAGTCCAACATACATTCAAATCTCACCAGGAGCAGTTCTCTCTTTGGAAGTTAAGTACTCTTTAATTTCTGTCCAGTTTTGTGCTGGGATCCCTGAGGTCTTCCATGTGTTTGCAATGTTTTCTAGATTATCTGTTCTTTAGAACCCACTTATATGCATCTTCAGTCAGAGATTCTGCATATTATAACTACCTAAACTGGGAGATATCAGACCAAGGTACCATCTTCAAACAAGAAGCCACAAATTAGCTGCTCTTATCTAATGGAACAGTTGCTCAGGAGTAAACACTTTACACATTTCTTTTTTTAATTAATTTTTATTGGAGTATAGCTGATTTACAATGTTGTGTTAATTTCTGCTGTACAGCAAAGTGAATCAGTTATACATACACATATATCCAGTCTTTTTTAGATTCTACTCCCATATAGGTCATTACAGAGTACTGAGCAGAGTTCCCAGTGCTATAGAGTAGGTTCTTATTAGTTACCTGTTTTATATATAGTAATGTGTATAGGTCAATCCCAATCTCCCAATTTATCCCCCCTTTCCTCCTTGGTGACCATTAGTTTATTTTCTACATCTGTGACTCTATTTCTGTTTTGTAAATAGGTTCATTTGTACAATTTTTTTTAGATTCCACATACAAGCAATATCATATGTTATTTGTCTTTCTCTCTCTGACTTACTTCACTCAGTATGACAATCTCTAGGTCCATCCATGTCTCTGCAAAAGGCATTATTTCATTTTTTTGTATGGCTGAGTAATATGCCATTGTGTATACACACACACACACACACCACGTCTTCTTTCCATTCCTCTGTGATGGACTCTTAGGTTGCGTCCATGTCCTGGCCATTGTAAGTAGTGTTGCTATAAACACTGGGGTGCATGTATCTTTCTGAATTATGGTTTTCTCTGGATATGTGGCGACGAGTGTGATTGATAGGTCTTATGGTAGCCTTATTTTCAGTTTTTTAGGAACTTCTATACTGTTCTACATACTGGCTGTACCAATTTACATTCTCACCAATAGTGTAGGAAGGTTCCCTTTTCTCCATACCCTCTCCAGAATTTTTTTCAATTAATTTTTATTGGAGTATAGTTGATTTATAATATTGTGTTAACTTCTGCTATAGAAGCAAAACCTAAAGTTAGTAGAAAGAAATAAATCATAAAGATCAAAGCAGAAATAAATGAAATAGAGATGAAGAAAACAATAGCAAAGATCAATGAAACAAAAAGCTAGTTCTTTGAGAAGATAAACAAAATTGATAAAACTTTAGCCAGACTCATCGAGAATAAAAGGGAGAGGACTCAAATTAATAAAATTAGAAATGAAAAAGGAGAATTTACTACAGACATCACAGAAATACAAAGGATCATAGAAGACTACATTAAGCAACTATATGCCAATAAAATTGACAACCTAGAAGAAATGGACAAATTCTTCGAAAGGTTTAATTTTCCAAGACTGAAACAGGAAGAATCAGAAAATATAAACAGACCTATCACAAGTAATGAAATTGAAAGCATAATTAAAAATCTTCCAACACACAAAAGTCAAGGACCAGATGGCTTCACAGGTGAATTCTATCAAACATTTAGAGAAGAGTTAACATGTATCCTTCTGAAACTCTTCCAAAAAATTGCAGAGGAAAGAAAACTCCCAAGCTCATTCTATGAGGCCACCATCATTCTGATACCAAAACCAGAAAAATGTATCACAAAAAATGAAAATTACAGGCCAATACCACTGATGAAAATAGATGCTAAAATCTTCAACAAAATACTAGCAAACAGAATCCAACAACATATTAAAAGGATCATACACCATGATCAAGTGGGATTTATGCCAGGGATGCAAGGATTCTTCAACATACATAAATCAATTAATGTGATACACCACATTCACAAACTGAAGAATAAAACAATATGACCATCTCAGTAGATGCAGAAGAAGCTTTTGACAAAATTCAACATCCATTTATGATAAAAACTCTCCAGAAAGTGGGCATAGAGGGAACTTACCTCAACATAATAAAGGCCGTATATGACAAACCCACAGCCAACATCATTCTCAATGGTGAAAAAATGAAAGCATTTCCTCTAAGATCAGGAACAAGACAAGGATATCCACTCTCTCTACTTTAATTCTACATAGCTTTGGAAGTCGTATCAGAGAAGTCCAATCAGAGAAGAAAAAGAAATAAAAGCAATACAAACTGGAAAAGAAAAAGTAAAACTGTCACTGTTTGCAGATGACGTGATATTATACATAGAAAATCCTAAAGATACCACCAGAAAACTACTAGAGCTCATCAATGAATCTGGTAAAGTTGCAGGATGTAAAATTAATACACAGAAATCTCTTGCATTCCTATACACTAACAACGGAAGTTCAGAAAGAGAAATTAAGGAAACAATCCCATTCACCATTCAAACCAAAAGAATAAAATACCTAGGAATAAACCTACCTAAGGAAGTAAAACTCCTGTGTGCATAAAAGTATAAGATGCTGATGAAAGAAATCAAAGATGACACAAACAGATGTAGAGATTTACCATGTTCTTGGATTGGAAGACTCAGTATTTTGAAAATGACTGTTCTACCCAAAGCAACCTACAGATTCAATGTAAGCCCTATCAAATTACTAATGGCATTTTTCACAGAACTAGAGCAAAAGAATCTTAAAATTTGTATGGAGACACAAAAGAACCCAAATAGCAAAAGTAATCTTGAGGGAAAAAAACAGAGCTAGACGAATCAGACTCCCTGACATCAGACTATACTACAAAGCTACAGTAATCAAGGCAATATGGTACTGGCACAAAAACAGAAATATAGCTCAATGGAACAGGATAGAAAGCCCGGAGATAAACTCATGCACCAATGGTCAACTAATCTATGACAAAAGAGGCAAGGATATACAATGGAGAAAAGACAGTCTCTTCAATAAGTGGTGCTGCGAAAACTAGACAGCTACATGTAAAAGAATGAATTAGAACATTTTTTAACACCATACACAAAAATAAACTCAAAATGGATTAAAGACCTAAATATAAGACCAGACACTATAAAACTCTTAGAGGAAGTCACAGGTGGAACCCTCCCTACATAAATCACAGCAAGATCTTTCTTGATCCCCCTCCTAGAGTAATGAAAATATAAACTTTACACATTTCTGACTGACTCCTTCATTTTCAAAAGCCTTAAAATAGTTGTTTAAAAATATTTCTTTTGTAATTTTTAAAATGCGAAAGTTTTATCTATGGTTGTAATCACTGCCTTCTTTATACAGCCATTATGAGAAGACCTGGTTATGTGTATTTTTAGTTAGAAGTATTTTGTGTTTAAATAACTCTAAAATCATCTGCTCTTATGTTGTTAGAAAGCGCATTGCAGTTGTTAAGTTCAATCACAATACCATATGAATTACCTAAACTTAAATCCTGAACACTTATCAATATGTGTTTAAAACCAGTGCCTGTATAATCAAAACCTTCTCTCTCTGACTTTTCATAAATGGGATAAGCTTATATTTAACCAAAACAGATGTAATTCTGAAAGGGTACTAGTAGAAGTCCAAAATCCTCAGACGAAGTTTATTTTTCCAAGACTCATTTCATTGTTCACTGGATAAAACACGTCCCCATGTTCCATGATTTCAAATTTATTATGCTTTGAAGAATACTGATAATCCATTTTAAAACAGGCAAGAAAGATTAGGGGAAAGAAACATGAAACATCTCACATTTCCTAATTTCTTTTATTTTACCAGTGTTATTTAAATGAAATTTAATTGGCTCTTTTTTGGTTTTATGTTTCCAGTGTTTTATTGCCCTCAGATAAGATTTGACTCCTAATGAGAAAAAAATCATTAAATTTTAAAATGTAATTCATCTTTTTACTTTACAAAGTGTGTTAGAACTTTGAAGAGTTTTGATGGCTATTCCTGTGCTTTATATTATGTGACATAGTTGCCTTTTCAAGGTGTGTAGAATATAATCAGTTAATCCATTTTTCTTCCGTTTGTTTGTTAGTTGAAACTTTAATAAGGATAAGGAAAAGTAAAGCAAAGGAGAGAGAAAAATGAGAGGAAGAAGGAGAGAGAGAGTTTGGAAATCATATTTTCTTTTATTTTCATTTTTTCATCTTACTGATGGAAATAAAAGAAATTTCATGTATATATTTGTAGCACTGCTAGTGGTTGTTTTACCTTGGTTTCTCTTCTCCACTGGACTGGGAGCGTCTTGAGGTTAAAGAGGTATCTACACATCCTTGGATCTTTTAATGCCTATGTCAGTGTCTGACATGGCGTATGCAGTGCTAGTCTTTGCTGAACGAATGAATAAATATTGGGTTTTATTTTCTAAGCTTATATCTATCTTGATACTCATTTGCAGTTAAATTGAACACATTGTTCTTTTAGCCTCAGTGGAAGAGAGGAGAGGGTCATATTTCAGTGAGGAAACAAATAGGAAAAGGAAAGCAGTCAGTAAATCATTATCAGAGGGTATAGACAATTGTACTATTAGCCTTTTATAGATAATCAGATTTCTGCCCACTGAAGCAAAACCATCCTCAACAAGAAACTGTGAATTGATTAAAGCTTTGTTCTACTCTGGCTGACTTCCAGCATTCTTGTGTTTTATACAGAACACAGACAAATTTTGGATTCTGTAGTACAGGATTACATGATATACAAAGAGGATCAGTACCACAGCCGTCTGCCTCTCTACCAGAAAAGTCTGCAATAATTTGCACCAGATGGTGCTTCAGAAGTCTTTAGTTTATAACATTTTCTAAAGACCATTTCTAAAGAACTCATGACTAAACTCAGGGTAAAATTGAGAAATGAAACTGTAAAATCTGTGGAATAAAGTTGAATAGTTCTCTGTTAGTTAAAAAATATTTGTACTGTTGCTACATATTTATAGGGTGCTCTCCCTTAGTATGGTTGAACAGGATGATGTATAAACAGGATTGGGGGAAAGTTCTGGAAATAAAAATAGACAATGATCTTTGTGAGCATTTTTACTACACTATTGAAATAATTTACAACGTATATGCATTAATGTGCATATATTTTAAATTAATCAAAAATTGGTTTGCTATATGATAGTGTCTGACATGTTAGGTTTCTTTCAATTTCCAACTTATATATTATTAAGTAGTTGGGTACTACTGCTGGTGTTACTCAAGATGTGATTCCCACATGGAACATGCCAGGGATGTGAGAAGAGACATTAGTATTCTGATATCAAATATACTTGGATGTGAAGCTTTCAATTACCTGATACGTAAGACTTTCAAAGAGTCATGTACTAAAGACGCAGACGTAGAGAATGGACTTGAGGACATGGGGAGGGGGAAGGGTAAGCTGGGACGAAGTGAGAGAGTAGCATTGACTTATACACACTACCAAATGTAAAATATATAGCTAGTGGGGAGTAGCTGCATCACATGGGGAGAACGGCTCGGTGCTTTGTGACCACCTAAATAGGTGGGGTAGGGAGGGTGGGAGCGAGATGCAAGAGGGAGGGGATATGGGGATATATGTATACCTATAGGTGATTCACTTTGTTATACAGCAGAAGCTAACACACCATTGTAAAGCAATTATACTCCAATAAAGATGTTAAAATAAATAAATAAATAAATAAGAATGCACATAATAAATAAATAAATATATAAAAGTATGAGAAGTTTACTCCAGCAGCACTGTGTTAAATAAACCCTGTCAGATACTGTGGATGAAGGCATAAACTGTACATAACAATGTGCCCAGTGGTTATAAAAATGATAAGAAGATTCTACCAGCACAGAGATTGACAAAGAATTTTTTTTTTGTAAGTATAATCACTTTTATTTTAATAAAATTATGTAGGTATTGATTTCCTTTCTGTCACTGAACAGTGCTGACAAGTCAGTGAGAATATTGTTGCTTGAGATCTCAAACTTGTAAACATATTTAGGACACATGGCAATTTTGAGTCTGGATTTCTATCACTAATGGGGCTCTCAGGTATAAAGTTTTGGGGCTAAGAATGTGTACCAGACAGCCTGTGTTCAAATCCTGACCCTGCCCTTACAAACTGGGTGACCTTGGGGAAGTTTCTTAACCTCTCTCTATTTCACTTTCCTCATTTGTAAAATGGGAATAGTAACAGTATTTTCTTTTTTCTTTTTTTTTTTTTTTTAACATCTTTGTTGGGGTATAATTGCTTTACAAGGCTGTGTTAGTTTCTGCTTTATAACAAAGTGAATCAGTTATACACATACATATGTTCCCATATCTCTTCCCTCTTGCATCTCCCTCCCTCCCACCCTCCCTATCCCACCCCTCCAGGCTGTCACAAAGCACCAAGCCAATCTCCCTGTGCCATGCGGCTGCTTCCAACTAGCTATCTACCTTATTACGTTTGTTAGTGTGTATATGTCCATGACTCTCTCTCGCCCTGTCACAGCTCACCCTTCCCCCTCCCCATAACCTCAAGTCCGTTCTCTAGGAGGTCTGCGTCTTTATTCCTGCCTTACCCCTAGGTTCTTCATGACATTTTTTTTCCTTAAATTCCATATATATGTGTTAGCATACGGTATTTGTCTTTTTCTTTCTGACTTACTTCACTCTGTATGACAGACTCTAGGTCTATCCACCTCATTACAAATAGCTCAATTTCGTTTCTTTTTATGGCTGAGTAATATTCCATTGTATATATGTGCCACATCTTCTTTATCCATTCATCCGATGATGGGCATTTAGGTTGTTTCCATCTCCGGGCTATTGTAAATAGAGCTGCAATGAACATTTTGGTACATGACTCTTTTTGAATTTCGGTTTTCTCAGGGTATATGCCCAGTAGTGGGATTGCTGGGTCATATGGTAGTTCTATTTGTAGCTTTTTAAGGAACCTCCATACTGTTCTCCATAGTGGCTGAACCAATTCACATTCCCACCAGCAGTGCAAGAGTGTTCCCTTTTCTCCACACCCTCTCCAGCATTTATTGTTTCTAGATTTTTTGATGATGGCCATTCTGACTGGTGTGAGATGATATCTCATTGTAGTTATGATTTGCATTTCTCTAATGATTAATGATGTTGAGCATTCTTTCATGTGTTTGTTGGCAGTCTGTATATCTTCTTTGGAGAAATGTCTATTTAGGTCTTCTGCCCATTTTTGGATTGGGTTGTTTGTTTTTTTGTTATTGAGCTGCATGAGCTGCTTGTAAATTTTGGAGATTAATCCTTTGTCGGTTACTTCATTTGCAAATATTTTCTCCCATTCTGAGGGTTGTCTTTTGGTCTTGTTTATGGTTTCCTTTGCTGTGCAAAAGCTTTGAAGTTTCATTAGGTCCCATTTGTTTATTTTTGTTTTTCTTTCCATTTCTCTCGGAGGAGGGTCAGAAAGGATCTTGCTGTGATTTATGTCATAGAGTGTTCTGCCTATGTTTTCCTCTAAGAGTTTGATAGTTTCTGGCCTTACATTTAGGTCTTTAATCCATTCTGAGCTTATTTTTGTGTATGGTGTTAGGGAGTGATCTAATCTCATACTTTTACATGTACCTGTCCAATTTTCCCAGCAGCACTTATTGAAGAGGCTGTCCTTTCTCCACTGTACATTCCTGCCTCCTCTATCAAAGATAAGGTAACCATATATGCGTGGGTTTATCTCTGGACTTTCTATCCTGTTCCATTGATCTGTCTTTCTGTTTTTGTGCCAGTACCATACCGTCTTGATAACTGTAGCTTTGTAGTATAGTCTGAAGTCAGGGAGCCTGATTCCTCCAGTTCCTTTTTTCGTTCTCAAGATTGCTTTGGCTATTCGGGGTCTTTTGTGTTTCCATACAAATTGCAAAATTTTTTGTTCTAGTTCTGTGAAAAATGCCAGTGGTAGTTTGATAGGGATTGCATTGAATCTATAGATTGCTTTGGGTTGTAGAGTCATTTTCACAATGTTGATTCTTCCAATCCAAGAACATGGTATATCTCTCCATCTATTTGTATCATCTTTAATTTCTTTCATCAGTGTCTTATAATTTTCTGCATACAGGTCTTTTGTCTCCTTAGGTAGGTTTATTCCTAGATATTTTATTCTTTTTGTTGCAGTGGTAAATGGGAGTGTTTTCTTGATTTCACTTTCAGATTTTTCATCATTAGTGTATAGGAATGCCAGCGATTTCTGTGCATTAATTTTGTATCCTGCTACTTTACCAAATTCATTGATTAGCTCTAGTAGTTTTCTGGTAGCATCTTTAGGATTCTCTATGTATAGGATCATGTCATCTGCAAACAGTGACAGCTTTACTTCTTCTTTTCCGATTTGGATTCCTTTTATTTCCTTTTCTTCTCTGATTGCTGTGGCTAAAACTTCCAAAACTATGTTGAATAAGAGTGGTGAGAGTGGACAACCTTGTCTTGTTCCTGATCTTAGTGGAAATCCTTTCAGTTTTTCACCATTGAGGATGATGTTTGCTATGGGCTTGTCATATATGGCCTTTATTATGTTGAGGAAAGTTCCCTCTATGCCTACTTTCTGCAGGGTTTTTATTATAAATGGGTGTTGAATTTTGTCAAAAGCTTTCTCTGCATCTATTGAGATGATCATGTGGTTTTTCTTCTTCAATTTGTTAATATGGTTTATCACATTGATAGATTTGCGTATATTGAAAAATCCTTGCATTCCTGGAATAAACCCCACTTGATCATGGTGTATGATCCTTTTAATGTGCTGTTGGATTCTGTTTGCTAGTATTTTGTTGAGGATTTTTGCATCTATGTTCATCAGTGATATTGGCCTGTAGTTTTCTTTCTTTGTGACATCTTGTCTGGTTTTGGTATCAAGGTGATGGTGGCCTCGTAGAAGGAGTTTGGGAGTGTTCCTCCCTCTGCTATATTTTGGAAGAGTTTGAGAAGGATAGGTGTTAGCTCTTCTCTAAATGTTTGATAGAATTCGCCTGTGAAGCGATCTGGTCCTGGGCTTTTCTTTGTTGGAAGATTTTTAATCGCAGTTTCAATTTCAGTGCTTGTGATTGGTCTGTTCATATTTTCTATTTCTTCCTGATTCAGTCTTGGCAGGTTGTGCATTTCTAAGAATTTGTCCATTTCTTCCAGATTGTCCATTTTATTGGCATAGAGTTGGTTGTAGTAATCTCTCATGATCTCTTTTATTTCTGCAGTGTCAGTTGTTACCTCTCCTTTTTCATTTCTAATTCTATTGATTTGAGTCTTCTCCCTTTTTTTCTTGATGAGTCTGGCTAGTGGTTTATCTATTTTGTTTATCTTCTCAAAGAATCAGCTTTTAGTTTTATTGATCTTTGCTATTGTTTCCTTCATTTCTTTTTCATTTATTTCTGATCTGATTTTTATGATTTCTTTCCTTCTGCTAGCTTTGGGGTTTTTTTGTTCTTCTTTCTCTAATTGCTTGAGGTGCAAGGTTAGGTTGTTTATTCTAGATGTTTCCTGCTTCTTAAGGTGGGCTTGTATTGCTCTAAACTTCCCCCTTAGAACTGCTTTTGCTGCATCCCACAAGTTTTGGGTCGTTGTGTCTCCATTGTCATTTGTTTCTAGGTATTTTTTGATTTCCTCTTTGATTTCTTCAGTGATCACTTCATTATTAAGTAGTGTATTGTTTAGCCTCGATGTGTTTGTATTTTTTACAGATCTTTTCCTGTAATTGATATCTAGTCTCATGGCATTGTGGTCAGAAAAGATACTTGATACAATTTCAATTTTCTTAAATTTACCAACGCTTGATTTGTGACCCAAGATATGATCTATCTTGGAGAATGTTCCATGAGCACTTGAGAAAAATGTGCATTCTGTTGTTTTTGGATGGAGTGTCCTATAAATATCAATTAAGTCCATCTTGTTTAATGTATCATTTAAAGCTTGTGTTTCCTTATTTATTTTCATTTTGGATGATCTGTCCATAGGTGAAAGTGGAGTGTTAAAGTCCCCTACTATGAATGTGTTACTGTCGATTTCCCCTTTTATGGCTGTTAGTATTTGCCTTATGTATTGAGGTGCTCCTATGTTGGGTGCATAAATATTTACAATTGTTATATCTTCTTCTTGGATCGATCCCTTGATCATTATGTAGTGTCCTTCTTTGTCTCTTTTAATAGTCCTTATTTTAAAGTCTATTTTGTCTGATATGAGAATTGCTACTCCAGCTTTCTTTTGGTTTCCATTTGCATGGAATATCTTTTTCCATCCCCTTACTTTCAGTCTGTATGTGTCTCTAGGTCTGAAGTGGGTCTCTTGTAGACAGCATATATATGGGTCTTGTTTTTGTATCCATTCAGCTAATCTGTGTCTTTTGGTGGGAGCATTTAGTCCATTTACATTTAAGGTAATTATCGATATGTATGTTCCTATTCCCATTTTCTAAATTGTTTTGGGTTCGTTATTATAGGTCTTCTCCTTCTCTTGTGTTTCTTGCCTAGAGAAGATCCTTTAGCATTTGTTGTAAAGCTGGTTTGGTGGTGCTGAACTCTCTCAGCTTTTGCTTGTCTGTAAAGGTTTTAATTTCCCCATCAAATCTGAATGAGATCCTTGCTGGGTAGAGTAGTCTTGGCTGCAGGTTTTTCTCCTTCATCACTTTCAGTATGTCCTGCCACTCCCTTCTGGCTTGTAGGGTTTCTGCTGAGAGATCAGCTGTTAACCTTATGGGGATTCCCTTGTGTGTTATTTGTTGTTTTTCCCTTGCTGCTTTTAATATGCTTTCTTTGTATTTAATTTTTGACAGTTTGATTAATATGTGTCTTGGCGTATTTCTCCTTGTATTTATCCTGTATGGGACTCTCTGTGCTTCCTGGACTTAACTGTTTCCTTTCCCATATTAGGGAAGTTTTCAACTATAATCTCTTCAAATATCTTCTCAGTCCCTTTCTTTTTCTCTTCTTCTTCTGGAACCCCTATAATTCGAATGTTGGTGCGTTTAATGTTGTCCCAGAGGTCTCTGAGACTGTCCTCAGTTCTTTTCATTCTTTTTTCTTTATTCTGCTCTGCCGTAGTTATTTCCACTATTTTATCTTCCAGGTCACTTATCCGTTCTTCTGCCTCAGTTATTCTGCTATTGATCCCATCTAGAGTACTTTTAATTTCATTTATTGTGTTGTTTATCGTTGCTTGTTTCATCTTTAGTTCTTCTAGGTCCTTGTTAACTGATTCTTGCATTTTGTCCATTCTATTGTCCATTCTATCTCCAAGATTTCGGATCATCCTTACTATCATTATTCTGAATTCTTTTTCAGGTAGACTGCCTATTTCCTCTTCATTTGTTAGGTCTGGTGCATTTTTATCTTGTTCCTTTATCTGCTGTGTGTTTTTCTGTCTTCTCATTTTGCTTATCTTACTGTGTTTGGGGTCTCCTTTTTGCAGGCTGCAGGTTCGTAGTTCCCGTTGTTTTTGGTGTCTGTCCCCAGTGGCTAAGGTTGGTTCAGTGGGTTGTGTAGGCTTCCTGGTGGAGGGTACTACTGCCTGTGTTCTGGTGGATGAGGCTGGATGTTGTCTTTCTGGTGGGCAGGTCCACGTCTGGTGGTGTGTTTTGGGGTGTCTGTGGACTTATTATGATTTTAGGCAGCCTCTCTTCTAATGGGTGGGTTGGTGTTCCTGCCTTGCTAGTTGTTTGGCATAGGATGTTCAGCACTGTAGCTTGCTGGTCGTTGAGTGAAGCTGGGTGCTGGTGTTGAGATGGAGATCTCTGGGAGATTTTCGCCGTTTGATATTATGTGGAGCTGGGAGGTCTCTTGTTGACCAGTGTCCTGAAGTTGGCTCTCCTACCTCAGAGGCAGAGCCCTGACTCCTGGCTGGAGCACCAAGAGCTTTTCATCCACACGGCTCAGAATAAAAGGGAGAAAAAGTAGAGGGAATTAGTAGAAGTATGAGGAAAGAAAGAAGGAAAGGAGGGAAGGAAGGAAGGAAGAAAGAAGGAAAGAAGGAAAGAAAGGAGGGAGGGAGGGAGGAAGGAAGGAAGGAGGGAAAGAAGGAAAAAAGACAGAAAGAAGATACAGTAAAAATAAAATAAAGTATAATAAAATTATTGAATTAAAAAATTCTTATTTAGAAAAAAAAAAAAGGGACGGATAGAACCTTAGGACAAATGTTGGAAGCAAAGCTATACAGACAAAATCTTACACAGAAGCATACACATACACCCTCACTAAAAGAGGTAAAGGGGGAAAAATCATCAATCTTGCTGTCAGAGGCCACCTCCTCAATTTGGGATGATTCGTTGTCTAAAGGAGGGAAGGAAGGAAGGAAGGAAAGAAAGAAAGAAAGAAAGAAAGAATGAAGGTAAAGTATAATAACGTTATTAAAATTAAAATTATTAAGAAAAAAAAATTTTTAAAAAAAACCATGGACGGATAGAACCCTAGGACAAATGTTGGAAGCAAGGCTATACAGACAAGATCTCACACAGAAGTATACACATATACATTCACAAAAAGAGGAAAAGGGAAAAAAATCATAGATCTTGCTCCTAAAGTCCACTTCCTTAATTTGGGATGATTGGTTGTCTATTCAGGTATTCCACAGGTGCAGGTACATCAAGTTAATTGTGGAGCTTTAATCTGCTGCTTCTGAGGCTGCTGGGAGAGATTTCCCTTTCTCTTCTTTGTTCTCACAGCTTCCAGGGGCTCAGCTTTGGATTTGGCCCTGCCACTGCGTGTAGGTCGCTGGAGGGCGTCTGTTTTTTGCTCAGACAGGGCGCGGTTAAAAGAGCCGCTGATTCGGGGGCTCTGGCGCACTCAGGCCAGCGCGGCGGGAGGGGCACGGCGTGCGGGGCGGGCCTGCGGCGGCAAAGGCCGGCGTGACTTTGCACCAGCCTGAGGCCCGCTGTGCGTTCTCCCGGGGAAGTTGTCCCTGGATCTCAGGAACCTGGCAGTGGCGGGCTGCAGAGGCTCCGCGGAAGAGGGGTGTGGAGAGTGACCTGTGCTCGCACACAGGCCCCTCGGTGGCGGCAGCAGCAGCCTTATCGTCTCCCGCCCGTCTCTGGGGTCCGCGCTTTCAGCCGCGGCTCGCGCCCGTCTCTGGGGTCTGCGCTTTTAGCCGCGGCTCGCGCCCGTCTCTGGGGTTCCCGCTTTCAGCCGCGGCTCGCGCCCGTCTCTGGAGCTCCTTTAAGCAGCGTTCTTAAACCCCTCTCCTCACGCACCAGGAAACAAAGAGGGAAGAAAAAGTCTCTTGCCTCTTCGGCAGGTGCAGACTTTTCCCCGGACTCCCTCCCAGCTCGCCGTGGTGCACTAACCCCTTCAGGCTATGTTCAAGCCGCCAACCCCAGTCCTCTCCCTGTGCTCCGGCCTCAGCTCGCAGCCCCGCCCGCCCCGGCGGGTGAGCAGACAAGCCTCTCGGGCTGGTGAGTGCCGGTCGGCACCGATCCTCTGTGCGGGAATCTCCCCGCTTTGCCCTCCGCACCCGTTGCTGTGCACTCCTCCGCGGCTCCGAAGCTCCCCCCTCCGCCCCCCGCAGTCTCCGCCCGCGAAGGGGCTTCCTAGTGTGTGGAAACTTTTCCTCCTTCACAGCTCCCTCCCACTGGTGCAGGTGCCGTCCCTATTCTTTTGTCTCTGTTTTTTCTTTTTTTTTCTTTTGCCCTACCCAGGTACGTGGGGAATTTCTTGCCTTTTGGGAGGTCTGAGGTCTTCTGCCAGCGTTCAGTAGGTGTTCTGTAGGAGTTGTTCCACGTGTAGATGTATTTCTGGTGTATCTGTGGGGAGGAAGGTGATCTCCGCGTCTTACTCTTACGCCATCTTCAAGGTCCCCCCTCAACAGTATTTTCGACAAAGAATTTTAACAAGGACTGTATATCTTCAAACCATTGGCAAAATATTTGATATCTTCCTTTGATCAATAATTTATAAATATTAAAAACCCAATATAGTAGCTATAAAAAATTCTTTAGAATAAAAGAGAACATATTTGGAAGACTCAGAGAAAATATAATACCTGTAAATTATTTTACCAGAAAATAAGAAAATTATTTTGCATCCTCATTGGGAAAAAATATGACATGGCTCATACAACACAGAAATCCAGTTTGATAAAGAAAAAATAAAACGAACAAAAAGGCCAGAATATGAGGTGATTAGGAAAATGTGAGAAAAAGAAGACTGTGAAAAAAAATCAAATGATACAGCAGTGTTCAAACTTTATTTGAAGGTTTAAATATAATAAGAAATGCAAAGGAGAAATTCAAGTTTTGTATGGCATTTATAGAAAATGGGCGAAAAATGTAATAACGTGGGATACAAAAATTTAGAGAACAGGGAATGGAGAGCCAAAAAAATTAAGAAAAAAATAAGCAAACCAGATCACCTTCAATAGCAACAATTACCAAAGATGTAAATGAAGTAATTCTTGAGGTAAAAACTTTACAGTGTACAGAAATAAGGGCATCCTATGTCAAAAAGCTATTCCTCAATGTTTTCTTCCAGAAATTTTACAGTTTTAGCCCTTACATTTAAGTCTTTAATCCATTTTCAGTTGATTGTGTATGTTGTATGATAGAGGCCCAGTTTCATTCTTTTGCATGTGAATATCCAGTTTTCCCACATTTCTCCAGGGCAGACATACAAATGACCAACAGGTACAGGAAAAGATGCTTGACATTGCTAATCATGAGAGAATGCAAATCTAAATCACAGTGAGATATCACCTCACACCTGTTAGGATGGTAATTATCTAAAAACCAAAAAGATAACAAGTGTGGCAGCATACGGAGAAGTTGGAACAGTTGTACAATGTTGATGGGAATGTAAAATGGTGCACCACTATGGATAACACTATGGAAGATCCTCAAAAATTAAAAATAGAACCACCATATAATCTGGCAACCTTACTCCTGGATATATATCCAAAAGAATTAAAATATGGATCTCCAAGAGGTATCTGTTCTCCCCTGTTCACTGTAGCATTATTCACAATAACCTATATGTGGAAACAGTCCAAATATCAACAGATGAATCGATTAAGAAAATGTGGTGTATACATACAATGGAATATTATTCAACCTTAAAAAAAAGGAAATTCTACCATTTGCAACCATATGGATGTTCCTTGAAGACATTATGCTAAGGAAATAAGTCAGGCACAGAACACTTACTGCATGATTCCATCCATATGAGAAATCTAAAAGAGTTAAACTTATCAAAAAGTAGAATGATGGTCTCCAGAGGCTGGGAGGAGGGGGAAATGGGGATTCGATGTTCAGTACATTATACAAGATGAATTATTTCTAGGTATCTGCTGCAAAGCATAGATCCTATAGTTAATACAGTGCTGTGCATCTAAAAATTTAAGAGGATAGATCTCATGTTAAGTGTTTTTAACACACATATACACACAAAACAAAGGGACACAAGAAAACTTTTGGAGGTGATATGTTTATTACCTTGATTGTGGTGATGGTATACCTTGATTGTGGTGATGGTATCATGGGTGTGTATATATGTCCAAACTGTATAATATATGTGGAGTTTTTTTGTATATCAATTATACCTCAATAAAACCAAAAAAGTAAAAAATAAAGGCACCCCATAACCCTTAGCAAACATCATACTTAATGGTGAAATATTGAATACTTTCCCTTTGCTGTAGTGAAAAGATAAGAATGCTCACCTTTAGTACCTTTATTTAATATTTTATCAAAAACCCTACTGAGTTCAGTAAGTCAAGAAAAAGAAATGATAGTGTATGTATTGGAAAATAATTATTAAACACAAAAATATAGTATTATACATTATAATATACATTATACAGAGTGAAGCAGAATATACTGATAAATTATTAGAATAAGAGACTTTTAAGCATGTTGCTGGTTACAAAACAAACATGACAACTATCTTTCTGTTTCATGTCCAATTCCCATGTTTCTCTGCCTTCCTCTTTCTAGAAGGGAATAGCATTTCCCAGATTTCCTTGCTTTCCATTTCCAAATAGCTTTAGTCTACACAGGTATATAAGAAGACTGCAAGGCAGGAAGGAAAGGAAAAGGCAGGATATCCCCACTCACCTGCTTTAAACAGCATGAACAAAAGCAGTTACATTCCTTAACACCACCGCCGTTGGTCCATCAACTGCTGAACAACGCTGAGCTCCATAATCTCAGGTCTTGAAAGACAGACTCACTGTAGTTCCTGCTTCTGTGTGATGGACCTGCTCCTGAGCTCATCTTTTCCTTTTATCTTTATAGTCATCGAGGTGTGAGGGAATTCCTGCTACTGCTTGTTTTTGATTTCCTTGTTTCTGGGTTATTTCTATGTTCTTCCATTATACAGGTAAATAGCTTCTTATATTAAATTACCTCTGCTTGAAATACATGTGATGCTTTCCATTTTCTGACTAGATTCTGACTGATATAGTTTCTAGTACCAAGACTCTCAATATGAGATCGAAGTGCTTTGTTCTTTGAGTATTAATACTTTGATAATATATTTTCTAGTGCAAATGGGATACTGGTAATGTGTGATTTTATGAAATTATGATCTATAAATGCTTGGGTGAAGTGTTGGTTGCCTGCAAGTCTTAGGAGGCCAAGTAGTTGTTCTACTTGACAGTAGAGACATAATAATGACTATGAAGTCTGAGAAGTAGGATGACTACTTATGAAAGTGCTGGAGTGTACAGAAAAGGCACTGGATTTATAATGCTTACATTAAGGCAGTGTCAGCGGAAACCCCAGGCCTTCTGCATAACCTTAAAATAATCACTTTTTTTTTTGTTGTTCAAGGTTCAGCAACTTATTTTCTATAAAGGGTCAGATAGTAAAAATTTCAGGACTTGTGGGACAGTCTATGTTACATAATCTTTTTCCTATTAACCCTGTAAACCATTCTCAGCATGGGCTCTGGGCTATAGTTTTCAGTTTTCAGATTCCTGTTTTAGTAATCTCAGATAATACGTGGTTTAGGATTATATCAAAAAATAAATATGCGTATTTCACAATCAAAACTCAAGTTGAAAACACAACCTAAACAAGTCATTTTTTGGTTAATTTAGGACATTATTTGGAATGAGTGAGATTCTGATCTTTTTTATTGGGTTGTTTTAGATAAGCTCTGATGAAACTTGAACCTCTAAATATTTCTAAGCTCCCTTTGCAGGCAGAAATAGCCTCTCTTCTCCTGTCTAAATAGATTAGTCTGGGACTTCCCTGGTGGTCCACTGGTTAAGAATCCATGCTCCCAGTGCAGGGGGCCTGGGTTTAATCCCTGGTCAGGGAACTAGATCCCACGTGCTGCAACTAAAGATCATGCATGCTGCAACTAAGACCCTGCACAGCCAAATAAATAAATATTTAAAATAATAAATAAATAGATTAGTCCTTCCTTTCTTAAAGCTCCTGTGAGGCTTGCTTCACAAGGGGCATCCTATTCTTTTAATAATTCACCCAAATGCCCTTCATTACTCTCAAGTCCATAAGTAGGTAAATATCAATATACCCAAGGAGGAAACCTACAAGAATCACCTCTATAAACAGATAGTTTACAAACCAAAGAATTGCAATATATTGCTAATTTATATCAGCTGGAACATAGGGAGTATGTCTGGGATTGGATTTTAAGAATGTTACACCAGAGAGAATAAATTTACTAACATGGGTGTATTTAATCAAGGTTCTTAGTTTTTTAACATCTTTATTGGAGTATAATTGCTTTACAATGGTGTGTTAGTTTCTGCTTCACAACAAAATGAATCAGTTATATATATACATATGTTCCCATATCTCTTCCCGCTTGCGTCTCCCTCCCTCCCTATCCCACCCCTCCAGGCTGTCACAAAGCACCGAGCTGATCTCCCTCTAGTATGCGGCTGCTTCCCACTAGCTATCGCTATCTACCTTACGTTTGGAAGTGTATATATGTCCATGCCTCTCTCACGCTTTGTCACAGCTTACAATTCCCCCTCCCCATATCCTCAAGTCCATTCACTAGTAGGTCTGTGTCTTATTCCCATCTTGCCCCTAGGTCCTTCATGACCTTTTCTTTTTCTTATATTCTATATATATGTGTTAGCATACAGTATTTGTTTTTCTCTTTCTGACTTACTTCACTCTGTATGACAGACTCTAGGTCCGTCCACCTCACAACAAATAACTCAGTTTCGTTTCTTTTTATGGCTGAGTAATATTCCATTGTATATATGTGCCACATCTTCTTTATCCATTCATCCGATGATGGGCATTTAGGTTGTTTCCATCTCCGGGCTATTGTAAATAGAGCTGCAATGAACATTTTGGTACATGACTCTTTTTGAATTTCGGTTTTCTCAGGGTATATGCCCAGTAGTGGGATTGCTGGGTCATATGGTAGTTCTATTTGTAGCTTTTTAAGGAACCTCCATACTGTTCTCCATAGTGGCTGTCTCAATTTACATTCCCACCAGCAGTGCAAGAGTGTTTCCTTTTCTCCACACCCTCTCCAGCATTTATTGTTTCTAGATTTTTTGATGATGGCCATTCTGACTGGTGTGAGATGATATCTCATTGTAGTTTTGATTTACATTTCTCTAATGATTAATGATGTTGAGCATTCTTTCATGTGTTTGTTGGCAGTCTGTATATCTTCTTTGGAGAAATGTCTATTTAGGTCTTCTGCCCATTTTTGGATTGGGTTGTTTGTTTTTTTGTTATTGAGCTGCATGTGCTGCTTGTAAACTTTGGAAATTAATCCTTTGTCAGCTGCTTCATTTGCAAATATTTTCTCCCATTCTGAGGGTTGTCTTTTGGTCTTGTTTATCGTTTCCTTTGCTGTGCAAAAGCTTTGAACTTTCATTAGGTTCCATTCGTTTATTTTTGTTTTTATTTCCATTTCTCTAGGAGGTGGGTCAAAAAGGATTTTGCTGTGATTTACGTTATAGAGTGTTCTATGTTTTCCTCTAAGAGTTTGATAGCTTCTGGCCTTACATTTAGGTCTTTAATCCATTTTAAACTTATTTTTGTGTATGGTGTTAGAGAGTGATCTAATCACATACTTTTACATGTACCTGTCCAATTTTCCCAGCAGCACTTATTGAAGAGGTTCTCCTTTCTCCACTGTACATTCCTGCCTCCTCTATCAAAGATAAGTTGTCCATATGTGCGTGGGTTTATCTCTGGGCTTTCTATCCTGTTCCATTGATCTATATTTCTGTTTTTTGTGCCAGTACCATACTGTGTTGATTACTGTAGCTTTGTAGTATCGTCTGAAGTCAGGGAGCCTGATTCCTCCAGCTCCGTTTTTCGTTCTCAAGATTGCTTTGGCTATTCGGGGTCTTTTGTGTTTCCATACAAATTGTGATTTTGTTTGTTCTAGTTCTGTGAAAAATGCCAGTGGTAATTTGATAGCGATTGCATTGAATCTGTAGATTGCTTTGGGTAGTAGAGTCATTTTCACAATGTTGATTCTTCCAATCCAAGAACATGGTATATCTCTCCATCTATTTGGATCATCTTTAATTTGTTTCATCAGTGTCTTATAATTTTCTGCATACAGGTCTTTTGTCTCCTTATGTAGGTTTATTCCTAGATATTTTATTCTTTTTGTTGCAATGGTAAATGGGAATGTTTTCTTGATTTCACTTTCAGATTTTTCATCCTTAGTGTATAGGAATGCCAGAGATTTCTGTGCCTTAATTTTGTATCCTGCTACTTTACCAAATTCATTGATTAGCTATAGTAGTTTTCTGGTAGGATCTTTAGGATTCTCTATGTTTAGTATCATGTCATCTGCAAACAGTGACAGCTTAACTTCTTCTTTGCTGATTTGGATTCCTTTTATTTCCTTTTCTTCTCTGATTGCTGTGGCTAAAACTTCCAAAACTATGTTGAATAAGAGTGGTGAGAGTGGTCAACCTTGTCTTGTTCCTGATCTTAGTGGAAATGCTTTCAGTTTTTCACCATTGAAGACGATGTTGGCTGTGGGCTTGACATATATGGCCTTTATTATGTTGAGGAAAGTTCTGTCTATGCCTACTTTCTGCAGGTTTTTATCATAAATGGGTGTTGAATTTTGTCAAAAGCTTTCTCTGCATCTATTGAGATGATCATATGGTTTTTCTCCTTCAATTTGTTAATATGGTTTATCACATTGATAGATTTCCGTATATTGAAGAATCCTTTCATTCCTGGAATAAACCCCACTTCATCATGGAGTATGATACTTTTAATGTGCTGTTGGATTCTGTTTGCTAGTATTTTGTTGAAGATTTTTGCATCTATGTTCATCAGTGATATTGGCCTGTAGTTTTCTTTCTTTGTGACATCCTTGTCTGGTTTTGGTATCAAGGTGATGGTGGCCTCCTAGAATGAGTTTGGGAGTGTTCCTCCCTCTGCTATATTTTGGAAGAGTTTGAGAAGGATAGGTGTTAGCTCTTCTCTAAATGTTTTTTAGAATTTGCCTGTGAAGCGATCTGGTCCTGGGCTTTTGTTTGTTGGAAGATTTTTAATCGCAGTTTCAATTTCAGTGCTTGTGATTGGTCTGTTCATATTTTCTATTTCTTCCTGATTCAGTCTTGGCAGTTGTGCATTTCTAAGACTTTGTCCATTTCTTCCAGGTTGTCCATTTTATTGGCATAGAGTTGGTTGTAGTAATCTCTCATGATCTTTTGTATTTCTGCAGTGTCAGTTGTTACTTCTCCTTTTTCATTTCTAATTCTGTTGATTTCAGTCTTCTCCCTTTTTTTCTTGATGAATCTGGCTAATGGTTTATCTATTTTGTTTATATTTTCAAAGAACCAGCTTTTAGTTTTATTGATCTTTGTTATCGTTTCCTTCATTTCTTTTTCATTTATTTCTGATCTGATTTTTATGATTTCTTTCCTTCTGCTAACTTTGGGTTTTTTTTGTTCTTCTTTCTCTAATTGCTTTAGGTGCGAGGTTAGGTTGTTTATTCGAGATGTTTCCTGTTTCTTAAGGTGGACTTGTATTGCTATAAACGTCCCTCTTAGAACTGCTTTTGCTGAATCCCATAGGTTTTGGGTCGTTGTGTCTCCATTGTCATTTGTTTCTAGGTATTTTTTGATTTCCTCTTCGATTTCTTCAGTGATCACTTCGTTATTAAGTAGTGTATTGTTTAGCCTCCATGTGTTTCTATTTTTTACAGATCTTTTCCTGTAATTGATATCTAGTCTCATAGCGTTGTGGTCGGAAAAGATACTTGATACAATTTCAATTTTCTTAAACTTACCAACGCTTGATTTGTGACCCAAGATATCTATCCTGGAGAATGTTCCATGAGCACTTGAGAAAAATGTGTATTCTGTTGTTTTGGGGTGGAATGTCCTATAAATATCAATTAAGTTTATCTTGTTTAATGTATCATTTAAAGCTTCTGTTTCCTTATTTATTTTCATTTTGGATGATCTGTCCATTGGTGGAAGTGGGGTGTTAAAGTCCCTTACTATGAATGTGTTACTGTCAATTTCACCTTTTATGGCTGTTAGTATTTGCCTTATGTATTGAGGTGCTCCTATGTTGGGTGCATAAATATTTACATCATCTTCTTGGATCGATCCCTTGATCATTATGTAGTGTCCTTCTTTGTCTCTTCTAATTGTCTTTATTTTAAAGTCTATTTTGTCTGATATCAGAATTGCTACTGCAGCTTTCTTTTGGTTTCCATTTGCATGGAATATCTTTTTCCATCCCCTTATTTTCAGCCTGTATGTGTCTCTAGGTCTGAAGTGGGTCTCTTGTAGACAGCATATATATGAGTCTTGTTTTTGTATCCATTCAGCCAATCTGTGTCTTTTGGTGGGAGCATTTAGTCCATTTACATTTAAGGTAATTATCGATATGTATGTTCCTATTCCCATTTTCTAAATTGTTTTGGGTTCCTTATTATAGGTCTTTTCCTTCTCTTGTGTTTCTTGGCTAGAGAAGTTCCTTTAGCATTTCTTGTAAAGCTGGTTTGGTGGTGCTGAACTCTCTCAGCTTTTGCTTGTCTGTAAAGGTTTTAATTTCTCCATCAAATCTGAATGAGATCCTTGCTGGGTAGAGTAATCTTGGTTGCAGGTTTTTCTCCTTCATCACTTTCAGTATGTCCTGGCAGTCCCTTCTGGTTTGCAGAGTTTCTGCTGAGAGATCAGCTGTTAACCTTATGGGGATTCCCTTGTGTGTTATTTGTTGTTTTCCCTTGCTGCTTTTAATATCCTTTCTTTGTATTTAATTTTTGACAGTTTGATTAATATGTGTTTTGGCGTATTTCTCCTTGGATTTATCCTGAATGGGACTCTCTGTGATTCCTGGACTTGATTAACTATTTCCTTTCCCATATTAGGGAAGTTTTCAACTATAATCTCTTCAAATATTTTCTCAGTCCCTTTCTTTTTCTCTTCTTCTTCTGGATCCCCTATAATTCGAATGTTGGTGCGTGTAATGTTGTCCCAGAGGTCTCTGAGACTGTCCTCAGTTCTTTTCATTCTTTTTTCTTTATTCTGCTCTGCCGTAGTTATTTCCACTATTTTATCTTACAGGTCACTTATCCATTCTTCTGCCTCAGTTATTCTGCTATTGATCCCATCTAGGGTATTTTTCATTTCATTTATTGTGTTGTTCATCATTGTTTGTTTCATCTTTAGTTCTGCTAGGTCCTTGTTTCTTGCATTTTGTCTATTCTATTTCCAAGATTTTGGATCATCTTTACTATCATTCTGAATTCTTTTTCAGGTAGACTGCCTATTTGCTCTTCATTTGTTAGGTCCGGTGGGTTTTTATCTTGCTCCTTCATCTGCTGTGTGTTTTTCTGTCTTCTCATTTTGCTTATCTTACTGTGTTTGATGTCTCCTTTTTGCAGGCTGCAGGTTCGTAGTTCCCGTTGTTTTTGTTGTCTGTCCTCAGTGGCTAAGGTTGTTTCAGTGGGTTGTGTAGGCTTCCTGGTGGAGGGGACTAGTGCCTGTGTTCTGGTGGATGAGGCTGGATCTTGTCTCTCTCGTGGGCACGTCCACACCTGGTGGTGTGTTTTGGGGTGTCTGTGGCCTTATTATGATTTTAGGCAGCCTCTCTGCTAATGGGTGGGGTTGTGTTCCTGTTTTGCTAGTTGTTTGGCATAGGGTGTCCAGCAGTGTAACTTGCTTGTCATTGAGTGCAGCTTGGTGCTGGTGTTGAGTTGGAGATCTCTGGGAGATTTTTGCCGTTTGATATTATACGGAGCTGGGAGGTCTCTTGTGGACCAGTGTCCTGAAGTTGGCTCTCCCACCTCAGAGGTACAGCAATGACTCCTGGCTGCAGCACCAAGAGCCTTTCATCCACATGGCTCAGAATAAATGGGAGAAAAAGTAGGGAGAAAGAATTAGTAGAAGTAGGAAGAAAGAAAAGAAAGAAAGGAAGGAAGGAAGAAAGATGGGAGGGAGGGAGGTAGGAAGGAAGGAGAAAAAGAAAGAAGACACAGTAAAATAAAATAAAGATAAAATATAAATTTATTAAAATAAAAAAATAATTATTAAGAAGGAAAGAAAAACGGATGGATAAAAAACCCTGGGATAAATGGTGGAAGCGAAGCTATACAGACAAAATCTCACACAGAAGCACACCCACTCACAAAAAGAGGAAAAGAGGAAAAAATATATCTTGCTCTCAAAGTCCACCTCCTCAATTTGGGATGATTGGTTGTCTATTCATGTATTCCACAGATGCAGGGTACATCAAGTTGATTGTGGAGCTTTAATCCACTGCTCCTGAGGCTGCTGGGAGAGATTTCCCTTCCTCTTCTTTGTTCTCACAGCTCCTGGGTTTCAGCTTTGGATTTGGCCCTGCCTTTGCGTGTAGGTCCCCGGAGGGCGTCTGTTCTTCCCTCAGACAGGACGGGGTTAAAGGAGCCACTGATTCGGGTGCTCTGGCTCACTCAGGCCGGGGGGGTGGGGAGGGGCACGGAGTGCGGGGCGAGCCTGTGTCAGCAGAGGCCGGCGTGACGTTGCACCAGCCTGAGGCGCGCCGTGCGTTCCCCCAGGGGAGTTGTCCCTGGATTCCGGGATCCTGGCAGTGGCGGGCTGCACAGGCTCCCTGGAAGCGGGGTGTGGACAGTGACCTGTGCTTGCACACAGGCTTTTTGGTGGTGGCAGCAGCAGCCTTAGCGTCTCATGTCTGTCTCTGGGGTCCGCGCTTTTAGCCGCGGCTCGCGCCCGTCTCTGGAGCTCCTTTAAGCAGCACTCTTAATCTCCTCTCCTCGCGCAGTAGGAAACAAAGAGGTAAGAAAAAGTCTCTTGCCTCTTCGGCAGCTCCAGACTTTTCCCCGGACTCCCTCCCGGCTAGCCGTGGCGCACTAACCCCCTGCACACTGTGTTCACGCTGCCAACCCCAGTCCTCTCCCTGCGCTACGACCGAAGCCTGAGCCTCAGCTCCCAGCCCCGCCTGCTCCAGCGGGGGAGCAGACAAGGTTCTTGGGCTGGTGAGTGCTGGTTGGCACCGATCCTCTGTTTGGGCATCTCTCCGCTTTGCCCTCCACAGCCGTTGCTGTGCTCTCCTCTGCAGCTTTGAAGCTCCCCCGCCTCCGCCACCCGCAGTCTCCGCCCGCGAAGGGGCTTCCTAGCGTGTGGAAACCTTTCCTCCTTCACAGCTCCCTCCCACTGGTGCAGGTCCCGTCCCTATCCTTTTGTCTCTGTTTATTCTTTTTTCTTTTGCCCTACCCAGGTACGTGGGGGGTTTCTTGCCTTTTGGGAGGTCTGAGGTCTTCTGCCAGCCTTCAGTAGGTGTTCTGTACGAGTTGTTCTAGGAGTCGATGTATTTCTGGTGTATCTGTAGGGAGGAAGGTGATCTCCGCGTCTTACTCTTCTGCCATCTTCCCGGAATTCCTCAAGATTCTTGATTTAATGTGTTACTGCGAACAGCTGTAAGTGACCGAGCAGGTTATTAGTTTGATTGACCGAATCATGGTTTTAATGATGACTTCAATAAAATTTCAGTGACAGAATTTCCGTGGCATAATTTGTAGGAAGCAATCAAGACAGAGAGATGCAAGTAGTGGACTGAAGTTATTATGTCACCGTTTCCTGGAATCTAACCACCAGGAGGACCCAGTGGACACTCCACTCTCTAAAAACATTACCAAATTAAATAATAACAAGAGAGACGGCATCCATAAAATCTCCATGATGGCTGTCTCTTAGGCTAGGACTGATAGTGTGAAATGCTGCCTTTAAAATGAACTTCCTGAATTCAAAAGAGATGATGGAATTCTGGAGCAAGGAGTCCAGGTAAGAGTAAGTAGCCATGAGAAACAATGTGGTCACCAACACTGTGATAGGCATCATGGATAAGGTGGAGATAAGAGTATTTTGACATAAAGGAATCTATGAGAGTGGTTTATGATTTACGGTGAGCCTAGGAATGAAACAGATGGTCAGTTTACTAAAGTGCTACTTCATCTACAGGTGTCTTTGGTTTTATTGCCCTTTGCAGTACTGAGCTTCCCAGATATTGTGTTTTTTACAAGTTGACGTTTTGTGGAAACCCTACATGTAGAAAGTCTATCAGCACCATTTTTCGAGCAGCAATTGCTCACCTCATGTCTCTGTGTCACATTTTTGCAATTCTCAAAATATTTCAAACTTTTCATTATTATTATGTTTGTTATGGTGACCGGGTGACCTTTGATGTGACTACCATATTGTCATTGCTTTGGGGAAACATGAACTGCACCCTCATAAGATGGCTGTGAACTTAACTGATAAATATTGTGTGTATTCTGACTGCTCCACCAACCATCCATTTCCCTCTCTCTCCCATCTCTCTCCGTCTCCTCAAGCCTCTCTATTCCCTGAGACACAGCAATATTGAAATTAGGCCAATTAGGCCAATTAATAGCCCTACAATGGTCTCTAAGTGTTCAAATGAAGGGTTGTACAGCTCTCACTTTATGTAAAAAGGTAGAAATACATTAGCTTAGTGAGGAGGGCATGTACAAAGCTGAGACAGGGCAAAAACTAGGCTTCCAAGTGAATGCAAAGGAAAAGTTCTTGAAGGAAATTAAAAGTGCTCGTCTGGTGAATACATGATAATAAGAAAGTGAAAGGGCCTTATTGCTGATTGATAAGAAGAAAGTTTCAGTGGTCTGGTTAGGAGATCAAACCAGCTACAACATTCTCTTATGCCAAAGCCTAATCCAGAGCAAGGTCCTAACTCTCTTCAATCCTATGAAAGCTGAGAGAGGTAAAGAAGCTGCAGAGAAAAGTTTGAAGTTAGCTGAGGTTGATTCATGAGGTTTAAGGAAAGAAGCTGTCTCCATAACATTAAGGCAGAAGTGCTGGTGTAGAAGCTGCAGCAAGTTATTCTGAAGATCCAGCTGAGATAGTTAATGAAGGAAGGTGGCTACTCTAAACAGTAGATTCCAATGCAGACAAAACAACCTTCTATTGGAAGAGCATGCCATCTAAGACTTTCATAGCCAAAGAGAAGTCAACGCCTGGCTTCAAAGTTTCAAAGGACAGGCTGACTCTCTTGTTAGGGGCTAATGCAGCTGGTGACTTGAAGTTGAAGCCAATGCTCATTTACCATTCCCCACATCCCAGGGCCCTGAAGAGTTACGCTAAATCTACTCTGCCTGTTCTCAATAAATGGAGCAACAAAGTCTCAATGAGAGTACATCTGTTGACAACATGGTTAACTGAATACTTTAAGCCCACTGTTGAGACGTACTGCTTAGGAAAAAAGATTCCTTACAAAATATTACTACTCACTGACAATGCACCTGGCCAGCCAAGAGCTCTGATAGGGATGTACGGTGAGATTCATGTTGTTTTCATGCCTGCTAACACAACATCCACTCTGCAGCCTGTAGATAAAGGAGTCATTTTGACTCTCAAATTTTATTATTTACGAAATACATCCCATAAGGCTATAGCTGACATAGATAGTGGATCTGATGGATCTGGGCAAAGTCAATTGACAGCTCTATGGAAAGGAGTCACCATTCTAGATGCCATGAAGCATATTAGTGATTCATGGGAAGAGGTCCCAATAACAACATTAATAGGAGTTTGGAAGAAGTTGATACCAACCCTCATGGATGATTCTGGAGAAAATAACTGCAAATGTGGTGGAAATAGCTTTGCAACCACCTAGAGGGGTGGGGTAAGGAGAGTGGGAGGGAGATCCAAGAGGGAGGGGATATGGGGATATACATACACATAGAGCTGATTCACTTTGTTATACAGCAGAAACTAACACTACACTGTAAAGCAATTATAGTCCAATAAAGATGTTAAAAAAAAAAGTGGAGCCTGAACATGTGATTGAGTTGCTGCAATCTCATGATAAAGCTTGAACAGGTGAGGGGGTGCTTCTTATGGATGAGCATAGAAAGTGGTTTCTTGACATGGAATCTACTTCTGGTGAAGATACTACAAATATTTTTGAAATGAAAATAAAGGATTTAGAGTATTATGTAACTTTATTTGCTAGAGTAGGGGCAGGGTTTGAGAGGATCACTGCCATTTTGAAAGTTCTGTGAGTAAAATTCTATGGAAGGGTGTTGTAAGTGACAAAGATATCGTTAGTGAGAGGAAGGGTCAACTAATGTGGCAACTTCACTGTTGTCTTATTTTAAGAAACTGCCACAGCAACCCCAGCCTTCAGCAGCCACCATCCTGATCATCAGTCAGCAGCCATCAGCACTGGCGCAAGACCCTCCACCAGCAAAAAGATTACAACTCACTGAAGGCTCAGATGATGATTAGTATTTTTTAGCAATAAAGTATTTTAAAATTAAGGTATGTACATTGTCTTTTAGATATAATGCTATTGTACACTTCACAGACTACAGTAAAAAGTGTAAACGTAACTTTTATTATGTACTGGGAAACTAAAAGAATTATGTCCCTCACTTTATTGTGGTATTTGCTTTATTGCATTGATCTGGATCTGAACCTGCGATATCTCCAAGGTATGCCTGTGTATAAACAAATATTCCCTAGGCATGGTGAGCAGTCAGCTTATTTGAACTGTCAACATAGATAGTCATAGCTTCTCACCCAATTAGCAGTCCTTTATAGAAGGGGAGTCTGATATCTTTGAGGAAGTACTCTGCAATAAGATTATAGTATTGTGGTAGGCAGAATAATGAACCCCTAAAGATATCTTTGTCCTAATCCAGGAAAACTGTCACTGTGTTAGATTATATGGACTATATTAGAGTCTATGGCAAAATAGAATTAAGATTGCATATGGAATTAAGATTTCCAATCAATCAGCTGACATTTAAAAAGGGTGATTTTTCTGCCTTATCCAGATTAATTCAGTGTAACTAAAAGAGTCCTTAAATTGGAAGGGGAGGCTAAAAAGAGATCAGAGAATCAAAGGGAAATGTTACAAGGAAGAATGGCCAGAGAGATGAAACGTTGCTGCCTTTGAAGTTGGAGGAAGGGAGCCAGGAATGTGGGCAACCTCTAGAGCTGGAAAATGCAAGGAAATATTTTCTCTTAAAGGTGCTGTAAGGCCAACTGGCCCAAGGCAGGGGAACGCAATCAGACTCACAGGTTGCATCAGACCAAAACTCTCCGGACCACCCAGTTCCAGAAACTGACCTGGGGACTTCCCACCCGGCCCAGCCTTCCCGCCTTTCGAGGGGCGGGACTAACGGTCCCAAGACTGATGCAACCGGCACCAGATATTGCCACGATACCCGAAGAGACCACCAAATAAGGAATACCCTGCGCCCTCCCAGATTCACCACACCCCTTTCCCTTCTTCCCCTATAAAATCTTGCCCAAGCCTCGCCCGGGTGCGACTTCTCTGGCCCCCTTCTCTCGGACCAGTGAACCTCGCCCGGGAGCGCTCCCTAATAAAGCTCACTTGAAGCTTTCCTTTGTTTCGCGGTGCCATTTGTTAAGATCCGACCTTACATCTGGTGCCGAAACCGGGGAGGGGTATCAAGCCCCGCAGGTTACCGCGCGGGCCGCTCCTCCCCTCCCCCAGGAGACAACCAGGGAACCTCTACACATCCACCCGATCCGGCAGAAAACGGGGTAAGTCCCCCTCCCTTGTTCCCTCCGACCCCCAGAGTCCCGGCCCACCGGACTCCCTGTCCCTAATCGCGGCCGTGTCAGGGACCTCCGTCCTCTCTCCGGGTCTCGGGCAACTGTGGAGACGTCCCAATCGCCTGACCGCCCTCTGACCTGCCGTGAATTGGAGACTGAGACCAGCGACGCCTCTCTCCCTCTCCAATCACTCAGGAACTGACTGGGGGTCATGGGAACCTCACAATCGAGACAAGATCCTAAGGCCCCTGGGGTGTCTCCTAGCCAATTTTACAGCCCTCAGTTTCTCCCAAGATCTCCGTCGCCGACGGCTTATCCTCGAGACAATCAATCCAAATGGCCTCCTGAAGGGACTTTCGATTTTAACATCCTCCATGATCTAGATAATTACTGCCGCAGGACGGGCAAATGGTCTGAGGTCCCCTATGTCCAGGTTTTTTTGGTATTTGCGCTCTCGCCCCTCCCTTTGCATCAATTGTTCTACCTCTCAAATCCTCCTTGCCAAACAAACATCTCTTCTATCCAAAACCTCAATCCCCTTGGACGATGATTCCTCCCCACTAACCGACCCACCCGAATCTCTCGCCTCTCCCCCCTCCAGAGCTCCTCTCCAACCTCCACCCTACCCTGAAGCGGTCCCCCCTCCTCCCGAACCCTGCTCCGGCCCCTCCAACCGCTCCCCCGCCTCCCTCAACGGTTTCTCCTCCCACGCCCCTTGCTTCGCCAATTAGTGCACATACACGCTCTCACGACTCCCAAGATCCAAATCTCCTCTGCCCTCTGAGGGAGGTAGCAGGAGCGGAAGGACTGGTCAGAGTCCATGTCCCTTTCTCTCCCCAGGACCTCTCTCAAATTGAAAAACGATTAGGCTCCTTCTCTGCCGACTCCTCCCACTACATCAAACAATTTCACTACCTATCTCAAGCTTACGATCTAACCTGGCACGATATCTTTGTGGTTCTGTCCTCTACCTTAACCCCTGACGAAAGGGAAAGAATTCAAACTGCTGCCCGAAACCATGCAGATCAGGTTCACCTTACCGACAACTCCATGCCTGTCGGAGCGACTGCCGTACCTGGCACCGATCCAGGCTGGACTTATCAGGATGGCCAAGATGGCCGCCGTAAACGCGACCTCATGATCCAATGCCTCCTGACTGGCATGCAGGCTGCCGCTCATAAGGTAGTCAATTTTGAAAAACTAAAAGAGATAACCCAAGAACCTAACGAAAATCCAGCTATCTTTCTCAATCGCCTTACAGAGGCCTTAACTCTCTACACCCAGCTGGATCCTGACACCCCGGCAGGGGCAGCGGTCCTAGCCACTCATTTTATCATCCAATCAGCCCTGGACATCCGAAAGAAATTAAAACGGGCAGCAGATGGCCCTCAGACCCCTATTCGAGATCTGGTAAAGATGGCCTTTAAAGTCTACAATGGCCGTGAGGATTTGGCAGAATCCAGCCGACAGGCTCGGATGCACCAGAAGGGGGCCCTCCAAACCCAAGCTCTTGTAGCTGCCCTAAGGCCGGCCATCTCCCATGGATCACAGCATCCACGGGGTCCGCAAAAGGCAACCCCGCCGGGGGCCTGCTTCAAATGCGGAAAAGAAGGCCACTGGGCTCGCCAATGTCCCAATCCCCAACCTCCTTCTAAGCCCTGTCCCAGCTGTGGGCTAATGGGCCACTGGAAGAGTGACTGCCCTATGACTGGCCCTCCCTCAGCGTCTCCACGCAGGGGGCAGGCCGACCCAACGGCATTACCACTCGAACTGCTGGGATTGGCTGACGACTGACGGTGCCCGAACTTGAAGACCCCCCATCACCCTCGCCGAGCCCAGGGTAACACTACAGGTAGCAGGTAAGTCCATCTCATTTCTGGTGGACACGGGGGCTACCTATTCGGTCCTGCCTACTTATTCCGGGCCAGTTTCTCCTTCCCAGATCTCGGTCATGGGTATTGATGGCAAACCATCCTTCCCACTCCAGACCGGTCCACTCCCATGTCATATCGAAGGACTCCCTTTTACTCATTCCTTCTTAGTCATACCATGCTGCCCAGTTCCCTTGCTAGGCCGAGATGTCCTTTTCCACTTAGGGGCCTCCCTCCAGCTGGTTAGACTTGACCCTAAGGTCCCCTCCTCCCAACTCCTGCTTCCTCTTCTCAGCCTGTCTCTAGAACCCTCCCCCTCCTATCCCCCTCTTCCAATCACACCGAACCCAATCAACCCCCAAGTCTGGGATACTTCTAAGCCCATAATAGCAACACACCATTCCCCCGTCCTCATCCGCCTAAAGGACCCCTCCAAATTTCCATCAAGACCCCAATTTCCCATCTCTTAGACTCACCTTAGGGGCCTACAACCTATTATCACCAGACTCCTAAACCAGGGACTCCTTATCCCCACTGGCTCTCCCTGCAACACCCCCATCCTGCCTGTCCGCAAGTCCTCTGGGGATTATCACCTGGTCCAGGACCTCCGACTAATCAATGAGGCCATAATTCCTCTCCACCCAGTAGAACCAAACCCATACACCTTGCTCTCCCATATCCCCCCATCCACAGCCCACTTTACGGTTCTGGATCTCAAAGATGCCTTTTTCACTATCCCCCACATCCCGACTCCTATTTCCTCTTCGCCTTTACCTGGACGGATCCGGATACTCATACTTCCAGTCAGCTCACCTGGACAGTTCTTCCCCAGGGCTTCCGCGACAGTCCTCACCTCTTCGGTCAGGCGCTGGCACGGGACCTCACTTCCTGCTCCCTTACCCCCAGCACACTCCTTCAATATGTAGATGACCTCCTCCTTTGTAGCCCGTCTCTCAGCCTCTCAAGACAACATACTGCAGATCTCCTCAATTACCTTGGCTCTCGCAGTTACCGGGTCTCCCCAGCCAAGGCTCAGTTATCTGTATCTTCTGTAACCTACCTGGGGCTCCACCTTACCCCTACCACAAAAGGTCTAACAAACAGCCGACCGCACCCGGATTATCTGTGAACTCCACCTCCGGAAACAGCGGAACAAATTCTCTCCTTTCTGGGCCTCGTAGGATTTTTCCGACACTGGATCCCTAACTTTGCTCTCCTCACTAAACCCTTATATCTAGCCGCTAAAGAAACCCCTCAAGGACCCCTCACCTCTTCTTCCGCCATTCGACAGGCCTTTCTCACCCTCCGTAACGCTCTGATATCTTCTCCTTCCCTTTCTCTGCTCAACCCAAACGACCTTTTCACCTTCTTGTGGATGAACGGGCCGGAATAGCCACTGGACTCCTTGCCCAGCCTGTAGGGCCTTCCTACTGCCCCGTGGCTTACCTCGCCAACCAGCTAGACCCAACCATTCGGGGATGGCAACCATGCCTTCGGGCCCTAGCAGCAGCAGCCGAACTGACCAAACACTCAAACTGACTCTGGCCCACCCACTAAGCGTGTTTTCCTCCCACCGGCTGGTCGACCTCCTAGGCCACAAGTCTCTCTCCCTCCTGGGCCCCTCCCGCATCCAGGAGTTCCACCTACTGTTCAGTGAAAAGCCTGCTATCTCCCTCGACCCCCCACCCCCCCCCACCCCGCCTAAACCCGGCCTCCCTCTTGCCTATCTCTGATACCGGGACCTCCCCTTCCCACTCCTGCCCCCAAGTCGTAGAGGCCCTCAGCCCGCCTAGGGAGGGACGCTTTGATACTCCACTGTTAAACCCAGACTGCACCCTCTTCATAGATGGCAGCTCAATACTCGGCCCCGACGGACGCCGCCGGGCGGCCTATGCGGTAGTAACCATCTCAACCATTATCGAGGCCAACCGCCTCCCAGAAGGGACAACCTCTCAAAGGGCTGAACTGATAGCACTCACACGGGCCCTCGACCTCTCTAAGGGCCAAAGGGCCATCTTTCTCCCTATGGCCGCAGGCATTTCCCTAGCCTCCTCTCTCGTTGCTGCGGGCATCGGGGGAGGAGCCCTAACACACAGTGTCTCAACATCCCGTGACCTAGAACAGAAACTCCAGCTAGCCATCGAGGCTTCTGCCGCCTCCATCACCTCCCTCCAGTGCCAGATCACCTCAGTAGCCCGAGTTGCCCTCCAAAATCGACGCGCCCTGGACCTTCTGACAGCCGACAAAGGAGGTACCTGCCTCTTCCTACAGGAAGAGTGCTGCTACTACATCAACGAGACAGCGGTCGTTGAGGACAATGTAGATGCTCTCCGGCGCTTAAACGAAGAACTCCAACGCAGGCAGCGACAGTCCACCTCCCCAATTCCCGACTGGTGGCGGTCCACCCTCTATACCTGGCTGACACCAATCCTAGGCCCCTTAATTCTCATCTGTATCTTGTTCATGCTTGCTCCCTGTTTTCTTAGGTTCCTTCGCAGGTGCATGGAGGAAGCCTCTCGGGTGGCCACAAACCAAATGCTCCTCGGCCCTTACACCTTGCTTCCTACAGAATCATCCACTGGTCTCCCCTAAGCCTCGGACCTCTGGTTGCCCGACTCCCCTTTCGACGCCTCCATTCAGCAATAAGTAGCCAGAGATCAGAACGCCGCCCCATTACACCAAAGATGTAGGGATGTAAGGCCAACTGGCCCGAGGCAGGGGAACGCAATCAGATTCACAGGTTGCATCAAACCAAAACTCTCCGGACCACCCAGTTCCAGAAACTGACCTGGGGACTTCCCACCCGGCCCAGCCTTCCCGCCTTTCGAGGGGCGGGACTAACGGTCCCAAGACTGATGCAACCGGCACCAGATATTGCCACGATACCCGAAGAGACCACCAAATAAGGAATACCCTGCGCCCTCCCAGATTCACCACACCCCTTTCCCTTCTTCCCCTATAAAATCTTGCCCAAGCCTCGCCCGGGTGCAACTTCTCTGGCCCCTTTCTCTCGGACCAGTGAACCTCGCCCGGGAGCGCTCCCTAATAAAGCTCACTTGAAGCTTTCCTCTGTTTCGCGGTGCCATTTGTTAAGATCCGACCTTACAGGTGCCAGAAAGGAACACAGCCTTACCTTGATTTCAGCCTAGTGGGAACTGTATCAGACTTCTAACCTATGGAAATACAAGATGATAAATTTGTGTTGTTTTAATGCCACTGAATTTTTGGTAATTTGTTACATCAACAAGAGAATACTAATACAAATATATACTGCAAATATTTCTGCAAGATGTTTCCAAGGGTCTGTGAAGCTATTTACATAGAATGACTATGAACTTGGAAGGAGTAGCAATCAGACTTTAGGGACACTGGCTCTGAATTAATGCAAATGTGGAGGAATAAAATAGTACTGTGTGGTCCATGTGGAAGTTAGGTCAATAATAAATGGACCTTCAGCCTGAGTCCATCTTGTGTTCATCCTAGTTAATCAAGTAGAACATCCTGTGGTGTTCCCACATGTTAATTTTATATTTGCAGTTGAAATAGCTATACTCAGCAAATGGAAAAAAATCATAAGCTGGTTTTCTGACTCATGGAATAAGGGCTAATATGGTAGAAAGACCAAGTGGACATCCCTAAATTTACTCCTCCTTAGCAAAATACTAAACCAAGTGCAGTACCACATTTCTGAGTGAATTATAGAGATTACTTTAACCATCAACAGCTTGAAAGATGCAGGGGTGATGATTCATAGTCTATCCTTGTTTAAATTGCCTGTTTGGCCAGTGCGAAAGCTGGATGGGTCTATGACTGTGGGTTATTGTTAATGTCATCAAAGCATGATTCTCACTGCAGCTTTCCTCCAGATGTGTATCTTTACCGGAGCAAATCAACACAGCCAGTGACGTGTGGCATGCAGCTATTAATGTGGCAAATAAACTTTTCTCCATTGGCAAGGCATATCTGAAGTAATTGGATTTTACCTGGCAGGGACATCAATACACCTTTATTGTCTTACCTCAGGGCCTGTCCACAGGGGCTTGAACTAATATCCCAAAGAATATCATGTTGGTCCACAACACTGATGACATTATGATTGCACCTGTGAATAGGAAGTACCAGACACTAGCTGTCAAGATGCTTTATGTCAAGTATGTCAGAGGGTGGAAGATAAACTCCCTGAAAATTTAGTCTCTAGTGTATCAGTGAAATTTCTAGAGATTCAGTGGTCCATGTTATCTATGGGTATCTAAAGAAAAAGCAGGTTGCCGCACCCTGTAATTTCTACCAGTTGTTGAAAAGTGCAACCTATGATGGACCTCTATACTTAGAAAGCAACTTAAACCACATGTTCGTGTGGTGCTCTTACATTTTACTTAACACATAAGTCAGCTAGTTGTGAGTGGGACCCAGAGCACGACACTACTCTGCAGCAGATTCAAGCTGTGGTGCAATTAATTTTTCCACTTAAGCCTTGTAACACAGTAGAAGCAACAGTAGTCAAAGTATCTCTGGCAAATTAAGATGCTCTAATGGAGGCCCTATTTGGCCCCAAGAGGAGAATCAGTATAAACATCAAAATTTTCAGATAAAAACTACTTTCTTGTGTGGATAACTATTATCGTTGGAGAAGCAATTATTTTATTTCTACTAAACTCTGGTAGAGATTGAAAGCCTGACTAAAGGAAACAAAGTGACTATTATAAATCGGATTTTTGGGCTTCCCTGGTGGCGCAGTGGTTGAGAGTCCGCCTGCCGATGCAAGGGACACGGGTTCGTGCCCTGGTCCAGGAAGATCCCACATGCTGCAGAGTGGCTGGGCCCGTGAGCCATGGCCACTGAGCCTGCGCATCTGGAGCCTGTGCTCCGCAACGGGAGAGGCCACAACAGTGAGAGGCACGTGTACTGCAAAAAAAAAAAAAATTATATATATATATATATATATATATATATATATAAAAAATTGGCTTTTTTATAACAAAGTAGGTACAGTATTAGCTGATGCAACAAGCCATGAGTTTAAGAAGATGCAGTATCAGTATCTTTAAGTGGAAAGGACATATACAATATCATGTCTTAACAGATCAGAAAACACAAGTACGTTGCTTGAGCAGATAGATCAGTTTCTCCTGATCCCTACTTCTGTGTGTTGCCCACCCTTCCTCAGGCTCCAGTTATGGAATCATGTGAGGTTCCCTATAATCAGGTGACAGAGAAAGAAAAAATCAGCCTTGTTTTTACAGGTGGATTTGCATAATATGTGGGCAGTGGAACTAATGAGATACTACTGTATTACAGCCCATCTCATGGGTGACTCTGAAGAAGAGTGAAGAAAACTCCTTTCACTTTTTCATCTGCCTGTTGGTCATCTGTAAGTCTTCTTTGGAGAAGTGCCTATTTAGATCTTCTACCCATTTTCTGATTGGGTTGGGGTGTTTTTTGATACGGAGCAGTATGGACCGTTTGTATGTTATGGAGATTAATCCCTTGTTGGCTGCGTCATTTGTAAATATTTTCTCCCATTCTGTACATTGTCTTTTCATTTTGTTTATGGTTTCCTTTGCTGTGCAAAAGATTTTAAGTTTAATTAGGTCCCCTTTTTTTATATTTGTTCTTATTTCCATTATTCTAGAAGACAGATCCAAAAAGATATTGCTGTAATTTATGTCAAAGGGTGTTCTGCCTATGTTTTCCTCTAGGAGTTTTATAGTATCTGGTCTTACATTTAGGTCTTTAATACATTTTGAGTTTGTTTTTGTGCATGGTTTGACAGTTGTTCTAATTTCATTCTTTTACATGTAGCTGTCCAGTTTTCCCAGCACCACTTATTGAAGAGACTGTCTTTCATCCACTGTATATTCTCTTACCTCCTTTGTTGTAGATTAATTGACCATAGATGTGTGGGTTTATTTCTGGGCTTTCTATCCTGTTCCATCGATCTATATTTCTGTTTTTGTGACAGTACCATACTGTTTTGATGACTGTAGCTTTATAGTATAGTCTGAAGTCAGGGATCCTGATTACTCAGCTCTGCTTTTCTTTCTCAAGATTGCTTTGGCTATTTAGGGTCTTTCATTGTTCCATAAAATATTTTAAATTATGTGTTCTAGTTCTGTGGAAAATGCCATTCATAATTTGATAGGGATTGCACTGAATCTGTAGATTGCCTTGGGTAGTAGAGTCATTTTAGGGAAATGCAAATCAAAACTACAATGAGGTATCACTTCACACCGGTCAGAATGGCCATCATCAAAAAGTCTACAAATAATAAGTGCTGGAGAGGATGTGAAGAAAAAGGAAACCTCCTACACTGTTGGTGGGAATGTAAATTGATACAGCCACTATAACGAACAGTATGGAGGTTCCTTGAAAACCTGAAAATAGAGCTACCATATGATCCTGCAATCTCACTCCTAGACATATATCTGGGGAAAACCATAATTCAAAAAGATACACGTACCCCAATATTCACTGAAATGCTATTTACAATAGCGAAGACATGGAAGCAACCTAAATGTCCATTAACAGATGAATGGATAAAGAAGATGTGAGATATATTTACAATGGAATATTATTCAGCCATAAAAAAGAATGAAATAATGCCATTTGCAGCAACATGGTTGGACCTGGAGATTATCATACTAAGTGAAGTAAGCCAAACATAGAAAGACAAACATCATATGATATCACTTATATGTGGAACCTTAAAAAATGATACAAATGAACTTATTTACAAAAGAGAAAGCGATTCAGAGCTCTTTACTGAGCTCTGCCC
This sequence comes from Orcinus orca, assembly GCF_937001465.1. NCBI lineage: Eukaryota > Metazoa > Chordata > Mammalia > Artiodactyla > Delphinidae > Orcinus > Orcinus orca. The sequence continues at coordinate 73,406,024 of NC_064570.1, forward strand.
ACCAGAGCAACACCCAGCTCTACCCAACACCAGTCCCTCCCATCAGGAAGCTTGCACAAGCCTCTTAGAGAGCCTCATCCACCAGAGGGCAGAGAGCATAAGCAAGAAGAACTACAATCCTGCAGCCTGTGGAACAAAAACCACATTCACAGAAAGACAGACAAGATGAAAATGCAGAGGGCTATGTACCAGATGAAGGAACAAGATAAAACCCCAGAAAACCAACTAAATGAAGTGGAGACAGGCAACCTTCCAGAAAAAGAATTCAGAATAATGAGAGTGAAGATGATCCAGGACCTCGGAAAAAGAATGGAGGCAAAGATCGAGAAGATGCAAGAAATGTTTAACAAAGACTTAGAAGAATTAAAGAACAAACAAACAGAGATGAACAATACAATAACTGAAATGAAAACTACACTAGAAGGAAACAATAGCAGAAGAACTGAGGCAGAAGAACGGATAACTGACCTGGAAGACAGAATGGTGGAATTCACTGCTGCAGAACAGAATAAAGAGAAAAGAATGAAAAGAAATGAAGACATCCTAAGAGACCTCTGGGACAACATTAAACACAACACATTTACATTATAGGGGTCCCAGAAGGAGAAGAGAGAGAGAAAGGACCAGAGAAAATATCTGAAGAGATTATAATCGAAAATTTCCATAACATGGGAAAGGAAATAGCCACCGAAGTCCAGGAAGCGCAGAGAGTCCCATACAGGACAAACCCAAGGAGAAACACGCCGAGATACATAGTAATCAAATTGGCAAAAAATAAGACAAAGAAAAATTATTGAAAGCAGCAAGGGAAAAATGACAAATAACATACAAGGGAACTCCCAAAAGGTTAACAGCTGATTTCTCAGCAGAAACTCTACAAGCCAGAAGGGAGTGGCATGATATACACTTAAAGTGATGAAAGGGAAGAAACTACAACCAAGATTACTCTACCCAGCAAGGATCTCATTCAGATTCGATGGAGAAATCAAAAGCTTTACAGACAAGCAAAAGCTAAGAGAATTCAGCACCACCTAAACTACAACAAATGCTAAAGGAAATCCTCTAAGTGAGAAACACAAGAGAAGAAAAGGACCTACAAAAACAAAAACAAAACAATTAAGAAAATGGTCATAGGAGCATACATACCAATAATTACCTTAAACATGAATGGATTAAATGCTCCAACCAAAAGACACAGGCTCACAGAATGGATATAAAAACAAGACTCATATATATGATGTCTACAAGAGACCCACTTCAGACCTAGGGACACACAGAGACTGAAAGTGAGGGGATGAGAAACTTATTCCTTGCAAATGGAAATCAAAAGAAAGCCGCAGTAGCAATACTCATATCAGATAAAATAGACTTTAAAATAAAGAATGTTACAAGAGACAAGGAAGGACACTACATAATGATCAAGGGATCAATCCAAGAAGAAGATATAACAATTATAAATATATATGCATCTAACATAGGAAAAAATACATAAGGCAACTGCTAACAGCTATAAAAGAGGAAACAGTAACACAACAATGGGGGGGACTTTAATCCTCACTTACACCAATTGACAGATTATCCAAACAGAAAATTGATTAGGAAACACAAGCTTTAAATGAAACAATAGACCAGATAGATTTAATTGATATTTATAGCACATTCCATCCAAAAACAGAAGATTAAACTTTCTTCTCAAGTGCACATGGAACATTCTCCAGGATAGGTCACATCTTGGGTCACAAATCAAGCCTCAGTAAATTTAAGAAAATTGAAATCATATCAAGCATCCTTTCTGATCACAATGCTATGAGATTAGAAATGAATTACAGGGGAAAAAACGTAAAAAACACGAACACATATGTTACTAAATAACCAAGAGATCACTGAAGAAATTAAAGAGGAAATCAAAAAATACCTAGAGACAAATGACAATGAAAACACGACAGTCCAAAACCTATGGGATGCAGCAAAAGCAGTTCTAAGAGGGAAGTTTATAGCTATACAAGCCTACCTCAGGAAGCAAGAAAAACCTCAAATAAACAATCTAACCTTACATCTAAAGGAACTAGAGAAAGAAGAACAAACAAAACCCAAAGTTAGCCGAAGGAAAGAAATCATAAAGATCAGAGCAGAAATAAATTAAATACAAACAAAGAAAACAACAGCAAAGATCAATAAAACTAAAAGCTGGTTATTTGAGAAGATAAACAAAACTGATAAACCATTAACCAGACTCACCAAGAAAAAGAGGGAGAGGACTCAAATCAATAAATTTAGAAATGAAAAAGAAGTTGTTGCAACAGACACCGCAGAAATACAAAGCATACTAACAGATTTCTACAAGCAAATCTATGCCAATAAAATGGACAACCTGGAAGAAATGGACAAATTCTTAGAAAGGTATAACCTTCCAAGACTGACCCAGGAAGAAATAAAATATATGAACAGACCAATCACAAGTAATGAAATTGAAACTGTGATTAAAAATCTTCCAACAAACAAAAGTCCAGGACCAGATGGCTTCACAGATGAATTCCATCAAACATTTAGAGAAGAGCTAACACGCATCCTTCTCAAACTCTTCCAAAAAATTGCAGAGGAAGGAACACTCCAAAACCCATTCTATGAGGCCACCATCTCCCTGATACCAAAACCAGACAAAGATACTACAAAAAAAGAAAATTACAGACCAATATCACTGAGGAATATAGATGCAAAAATCCTCAACAAAATACTAGCAAACAGAATCCAACAACATATTAAAAGGATCATACACCATGATTAAGTGGGATTTATCCCAGAGATTCATGGATTCTTCAATAAATGCAAATCAATCAATGTGATACACCATATTAACAAATTGAAGAATAAAAATCATATGATCATCTCAATAGATACAGAAAAGGATTTTGACAAAATTCAACACTGATTTATGATAAAAACTCTCCAGAAAGTGGGCATAGAGGGAACCTACCTCACCATAATAAAGGCCATATACGACAAACCCACAGCAAACATCATTCTCAATGGTGAAAAACTGAAAGCATTTCCTCTAAGATCAGAAACAAGACAAGGATGTCCACTCTCAACTCTATTAATCAACATAGTTTTGGAAGTCCTAGCCACGGCAATCACAGAAGAAAAAGAAATACAAGGAATACAACTTGGAAAAGAAGATGTAAAACTGTCACTTTGCAGATGACATGATACTATACACAGAGAATCCTAAAGATGCTACTGGAAAACTACTAGAGTTAATCAATGAATTTGGTAAAGTTGCAAGATAAAAAATTAATGCACAGAATTCTCTTGCATTCCTATATACTAATGATAAAAAATCTGAAAGAGAAATTAAGGAAACACTTCCATTTACCATTGCAACAAAAAGAATAAAATACCTAGGAATAAACCTACCTAGGGAGACAAAAGACCTGTAAGCAGAAAACTATGACACTGATGAAACTAATTAAAGATGACACCAACAGACAGAGAGATATACAATGTTCTTAGGTTGGAAGAATCAATATTGTGAAAATGACTATACTACCCAAAAAATCTACAGATTCAATACAATCCCTATCAAATTACCTATGGCATTTTTTACAGAACTAGAACAAAAAATCTTAAAATTTCTATGGAGACACAGAAGACCCTGAATAGTCAAAGCAGTCTTGAGGGAAAAAAGTGGAGCTGGAGGAATCAGACTCCCTGACTTCAGACTATACTACAAAGCTACAGTCATCAAGACAATATGGTACTGGCACAAAAACAGAAATATAGATCACTGGAACAAGATAGAAAGCCCAGAGACAAACCCATGCGCCTATAGTCAACTAATCTATGACAAAGGAGGCAAGGATGTAAAATGGAGAAAAGATAGTCTCTTCAATAAGTAGTGCTGGGAAAACTGGACAGCTCCATGTAAAAGAATGAAATTAGAACCCTCCCTAACACCATACACAAAAATAAACTCAAAATGGATTAGAGACCTAAATGTGAGCCCAGACACTATAAAACTCCTAGAGGAAAACATAGGAAAAACACTCTTTGACATAAATCACAGCAAGATCTTTTTTGATCCACCTCCTAGAGTAATGGAAATAAAAACAAAAATAAACAAATGGGACCTAATGAAACTTAGAAGCTTTTGCACAGCAAAGGAAACCATAAAAAAAACCAAAAGAGAACCCTCAGAATGGGAGAAAATATTTGCAAACAAATCAATGGACAAAGGATTGATCTTAAAAATATATTAACAGTTCATGCAGCTCAATATTAAAAAAAACAAACAATGCAATCCAAAAATGGGCAGAGGACCTAAATAGACATTTCTCCAAAGAAGACATACAAATGGCCAAGAAGCACATGAAAAGCTGCTCAACATCACTAATTATTAGAGAAATGCAAGTCAGAACTACAATGAATTATCACCTCATACCAGGTAGAATGGGCATCATCAGGAAATCTACAAACAACAAGTGCTGGAGAGGGTGTGGAGAAAAGGGAACCTTCTTGCACTGTTGGTGGGAATGTAAGTTGATACAGCCACTATGGAGAACAGTGTGGAGGTTCCTTAAAAAACTAAAAATAGAACTACCATATGATCCAGCAATCCTACTACTGGGCATATACGCAGAGAAAACCCTAATTCAAAAAGGCACATGCACCCCAGTGTTCATTGCAACACTATTTACAATAGTCAGGTCATGGAAGCAACCTAAATGCCCATCGACAGACAACTCGATAAAGATGTGGTACATATATACAATGGCATATTACTCAGCCATAAAAAGGAACGAAATTGGGTCATTTGTAGAGATGTGAATGGACCTAGAGACTGTCATACAGAGTGACGTAAGTCAGAAAGAGAAAAACAAATATCGTATATTAACGCATATATGTGAACCTAGAAAATTGGTACAGATGAACTGGTTTGCAGGGCAGAAATTGAGACACAGATGCAGAGAACAAACATATGGACACCAAGGGGGGAAAGCGGCAGGGGGATGGGGGTGGTGTGATCAATTGGGCGATTGTGATTGACATGTATACACTGATGTGTATAAAATTGTTGACTAATAAGAACCTGCTGTATAAAACAATAAATAAAATAAAATTCATAAATTTTAAAAATTAAAAAAAATAAAATAAAAAGTCCTACCAGGAAAAAAACAAAAACAAAAACAAAAACACTTGTGATTCAGTAATGACCACACTGGGGCATCAAGCCTTCCTGTTAAATTTTTTAGGAAAATCAAGTCATCTTAATTTGGGTTTCTCATGATTGTGTTCATTTTTACCTAACAGTTATTTGAAACACTTTTTCTAATAATTTATTAGAATAAGATGTTTAACCTACATTGGTAGATTTGTGCTTTGCTTGAGGTTTTCTATTTCCAAATGTATTTTAAATATCAAATATTTCATTTCACTGATATGTTTTTAATTTTGTGAATTCTACTTTTTTAAAAACAAAATATACTCATATTGGTATTTCAGTATTAGGCAAAATAATGACCAAAACACTGGCATTGGTCTTCCCTGGTGGCTCAGTGGTTAAGAATCTGCCTGCCAATGCAGGGGACACGGGTTTGAGCCCTGGTCTGGGAAGATCCCACATGCCGCGGAGCAACTAAGCCCGTGCGCCACAACTACTGAAGCCCTTGTGCCTAGAGCCCATGATCCGCAACAAGAGAAGCCATCACAATGAGATGCCTGCGCCCAGCAACGAAGAGTAGCCCCCGCTCACCGCAACTAGAGAAAGGCCACACACAGCAACATGGACCCAACACAGACAAAAATAAATAAATATTTTTTTTAAAAAAAGCATTATAAAGACATGAATATGATCATAAATTTTGAAAACCCAGGTTAACTATTTTAAAATCTGCATATTGTCTACATTTGTTTCTTGAAACTCTCACCAGAAGTATTGCAAATTCATTATTTATTTTCAAAGCAACATCAAAATAGACCACACATGTAATGAATGAGCTTGGATGGGAGAATTTATATATTGGCTATATGGACTTGAAAATCAAATCAGTGTGCGATGTCAGACACAATCAAAAGTGGGCAACTTGATATATATTTCATGTGGTATGAAACAGAGCAGCTATTTGAAGATGAAGGAAAACGATTCAACTAAGAAATAAACAGTGATGAAATGATCAGCTGAGCAACAAAGGGAAGTTCTTAAGTTCTAGCAACTATTCAAGATCTTAAAGCCTTATGAAACCAGAAAAACAAGCTTCCTTATAAGACATACAATGTAATGCATTAATTACTACTACTACTTATTATTATTTCTTACTCTGAAAAGAATAATTTTAGTTTTGTGGGTGAAAAAATGATAAGGATGAAATATAATAAGAAGACAGGACTAGAACATAACTTTTTGCAATCTGCAGCCAAATGTGCTAATATAATTTGAAAAATACAAAGGGTTTCAAGTCAGAGTGAGAATGTATCTAGCTTGGTGTCAGGAGAGGCTTCTTACTGAAAGTAGCATTTTTGGTCAGCATATGTCTGGTTGATGTTATTAAACCAAAGTGTAACCAGACACCAATGAAAATTTGAATTCAGAATTATCAGCGAAATCAATAAACAATAAATAAGTGTTGCAATCCTCAATTTTTAAAGCTATGAGTTATTTTAAGAAAAATAAAACTATCAAGTACTCTCAGGTTAGTTGAAATTTCAAAATTAGTCGAATACTACGTGAACAAAAGAAACCAAAGCAAATATGCATTTGCAAATCCCCCTTCCAAGGATTCCAATACACCCCCTTCCAATTTCTGTTTCCTAGTTTCATTCCTTCTCATTTAGAATCACAATATGGTATACGAGTTCATGATAAATAGTCTGTGACTATTATCTACCCACCAAATATTTATTGAGCAGTTACTATTTGTAAGGCAATATGAAATTAAGGAAGGAGTCATACTCAATACATATATATATGTATATATATACTCACATCTATGAAAAAGAAAGATATAGAGATATGAGTATAATGAGTAGAAGTAAGTATGGAATAGTGAATGAAGATGGTATTTTCAAATGGAGTGTTATGAAGACTTTGAGGATGTAGTGATATTTGAACTGAACCTTGAAGTGTGGATATGGTTTGGTGTACAGAACTGGGGAGATGTAGCTGGAAAGGCATCTCTGAAAACTTTCTGAGAAAGAACAGAAATGTCAATCACATCCAGGTACCTCAATAGGGAACTCCATGGAGGCAGTTGCTGGAACATAAACTGTGGGAAGAATAAGGAGAATTATTTTTGGAAAATAATATTTGAGCCAAATTATAAGGCAAGGGAAGGAAGAGCACAGGATGACAGAGATTGCAAGACAAGGCATGAAGGAATGCCCTGTTCATCCCATTTCTTAGAGCCCAGTTGCAAAAAGGACCTTGTTTTGATAGTTTTCTCCCCCAACTCTGCTTTTATCACCAAATGAAGGCCTCCAAACCTTGTAAGCCTCTAGGTTTTGATGGGAAATCATTGCTGTTTCCTTGCCATTTTCTAGTAGAACTGCTGAATTTCAGAGCTGAAAGATGTCTCATCTGTCAATTAGGTGAGTCTCCCATTTTTATATGAGAACACTGAGGCTCGGAGAAATTGAGTACCTCATTCAGAATCACGCAGGTAACTATTGTCAACTCTCTAATGAAAATCCGAGTCTCTGCCTTGCCAGTTGAGTGTGCTTATGAATCTATGTGTGCCTTGCCTGTAGCCTGCCCCATTCTGCATCCAGAGTTATCAAGGGACCTATGAAGAGGCAAACAGAAACAGTGTTTGGAAGGGTGACGCCAATGGAGAAAGTCATTTTAAATACAACACTAAGGATGCAGCTGACAGACAGATATTAATTTTAAGGCTGATAGCTTCTACCCACCTGATGGTGTTGATACAAACATTGATAAGTCATCTCCATTGATAAGCTCATATTTTTGGAAGAGGAGTTATGGAGGCATATACATTAAGTTTATGAGGCAGCTATGCTTCAACAATCCCTTTGCCTTCCCCAATCGTTCCTTAACAAAACCAGGGACACAGCAGCCATCCGTATCAAGCCTGCACCACTCAGAATCAGACACTCTATCTGCAAAGGATCCACAGACTCGCCAGCTCCAATGACACGAGTTATAGGTAAGAACAGAACACTATAAGCTTCAATTATATCCAATAAAGAAAAAGTCTATTTATAGAGACTCAAACAATGGTTGGATCTAATGCAAACTTAATGGTCTCTGTATTTGCCAGGATTATTTGGCTTTTTGTATTCTGCCAGTTCCAGGCTAAACATAGTGTAGTACATGGGTAACTCCCTCTGTATCTGAACAGAGAGGCAGACAGGCTGCCAGAGCACCACATGTAAAAGACCTAATTGAGGGGGAGGGGATGGGTTGGTCATCTGCTCCTAGAGGCTTCTGTACTTAATGAGAGTGCAAACCTACTACATTACTACACAGCTGACTCAGTGAGACTTGTGGTCCACATCGTCTACAGAAGCTACTCAGAATTCACAAAGGTGGAGTGTTAACTGAAAGAGGACTCTATGTAGAGAACCCCGAATTAGCTACTACCAGCCAATGAATGACCTCTTTTGACTCAGTCTCCCTTGTCCCAAACTGAGCGTACTTTTTGCCAGACTATAAAAGACCCAGGACATACCAAAGTACTTCAGAATCTGACTGCTTTAATTCTGGTTTTCTGCCATTTCTGAGCTTTTTTTCTGTGTGATGCAGGGGAAATTACTCAGCTTAATTTGCTCTTCTGTAAAAAGGAGCTGCAAGGAAGCATCTTGGTATAAACATTACATGTAAAACATCTAGCAAAACCTCTCGTACATGGTAGACACTCAGGAAATTTTAATACATTGTAGCTCCTTTATCATTCGGGATTTTATTGCAGCGTGGATCCTAGGCTCTTAAATATTATTTGGTCTTCCTTTCACATAATCTATATATAATTAATTAGAATAAATCATAAATCCAGAAATGATGATAAAACGTCATCTTAGTTTATTTCCTTCTCTCTAGGAGGTAGACATTATTCAATTACTGGAATTAGATCTACCTTCCCAGTTATTACAATCTGTTACTTTATAGTTCAAGAGAAAGTGAATGAGTCCAGATATTGAGAAAGAAAAATAAAGCCACATGTGGAACTGTGACACTAAATTATTCAAGTTCATAGATTCATTTAATCCACTCTTTTAAATTGAGAGAATTGGAATTAAGTAATTAAGAGGCCACAGCTCCTGTCTTTAGAAAGTTAAAATTTAGCAGGGGAAGCAGAAAGCTAAACAAACTGTGTGTGGAGGGGGGGGGGGGAGAGAGAAAGAGTAAACAGAACGGTGTATACAGTTTTATGAAAACACTCAAGATGGAGCAAGTTCCTGTTCAGACACCACTTCTTCAAACCACCCTTGTTAGTATACTATTTTTTAAAGGACTTTCCCTGATAGAATGTTACTATAGCACCTTCAAATAATCAACTGTTCTCACCCAAATTCAACTATTTCTGTTTTATAATATCTCAAGTTATTCTTATCCGGGGAACTCAGTGAACAATGAAAGAACATAGTTGCGAGTACGTCAAAAATACACTGGGTTAACTGCATACAGATTACTAAGCAATTAACATAGGAATATTAACAGTTTAGTAGCTTTGTCTTATACAACAAAGGCATTCTTGTTAACAGTCTTTTCAGGGTCCCTGATAGATTTCATGTAATTTCATCTAATTGAATTGATCAGTGCTTCTTCGATTCTCTGAGCCGCTAGGAGGCCTCACAATGACTGAAAGATCTGGCTGGCTCACCTTTCTGGAATCACGTTGATGATTACAGAGGCTGCTGGTCAGAAGTGGCCACACCCTCCACCTCACTCCAAAGTTATTTAAGGGTTTCTAGGGCTCCTGTACGCCCTCGAAGTGGTCTATTTGTCTATTCCCTGAAGGAAGGATTCTTTTTCCAGTAAAACCTAAGAAAGTCTTTTAGAAAACTGTCCTCCCAGGAAGCTCAGTTAACTGTTTGTCATTGGTCCTATTTACCACTTCAAAACTTCCTAAACTCTGCCCAGAAACTGGTAGCCTTAAGTTGTGTTTCACAACAATATACTGATGGTTGGAATTAGAAATCTTCAAATGTTTACTTGCCCACTAAGGATGGACTACAGACTCTGAAATACAGAAAGTCCTTATTACCTGAGGGTCATTTGCAGTGGGAAAAACTATATAAATTATTTAATATAGGGATAAATTAATAATTTTTTTAAAAAATCAAGTGACGTTATCTTAAAAATGAAACTAAATTAAGATGCTGTTTGATTTTTTATTCATTAACTTCAAAATGTAATTGAAATTCTACTTAATTCTTACAATGGAGGAAAAAAATTTTTAAATCAATCACATGTTATATGAAAGCTCTGAATGACAGCTTTCTTCAGGTTATATTTCGTCTTTACAACAGATATTTTAGATCTTCATCTGTTTCCCTAAGGGCTTCTGTGAATCATTTGAAAATCAAATCATGCTCTTTAGAAGCGTCAATCTTATCATTACCCTTGTTATTTTTTCTTAACCAGTATTAAGCAGTCTATACATGCTGATTCTAATGTCAGTGATTTGCCTGTGGTTTGATCAAGTCTCCAATACAGTACTGGAAAATTAGCATTTTCGTCTTAACTGATGTTCATTCTCTGTGCCTTGTATTATTTAGTGTTAACGATATCCAAAGATCAGTAAGATGAGAAGTAGAGCAGAGTGTTACTTAGTTGTCAGTTGGGGACTGAATTTTATAAAGGGTTGATTCGTTTGTAAATATGTTCTTATTATGATGCCCTCTACCTCATTAATTAGAACTTTTCTAAATCATAGGACACAGATAATGAATATTTAGATAATGTGGACCCTTATATTTTCTTTTCATTGTTCTTAGTAACTGTCAGCCCAACTTGTTGTCCATGATTAATTTAGGGGACTGTCTACATGTCACCATGCAAAAACAAAAGTTACTTGATTGCTCAAATTCTTCTTAAGGGAGTAGGCCAGCAGTGAGGAACTGTCACGCCATTTAGTGATCCTCCCAATTCCAGTCCAAGGCATGATAATGTTGCAATTGTTTCGGTAGTGGAGGTGTCCAGTTCAAATCTCATGACTCTGAGGGGAAACTATGAAGAATTGTTACCAAATGCCTGGTTCATCCTGGTAGAAATGTAATCAGAGTGGAAGTGGAAGTGCCTGCTTGGCACAGTCCTAGTCCAAGGATCAGCAGTTGCATCAGAGAGAAGTCTGACGATCTAAGAATCCAGAGCTCTGGATCCTGGCCCTAGCTCTTCCTCTAACTATGAGCAGAACTTCATAAAAGCCTCTGTGACACCCATTAGTTCAGTTTCTGTATCTGCCAAATTGGATAATAATTTGTTCCCTCCTAATCCTTGTAATAGGCTGAATAATGAGCCCCTGATGATGTCCATGTCCTAAATTTCCTAGAACCTGTGAATATGTCACCTTACATGTTCAAAGGGATGTTTCCGATGTGACTAAGGACTGGGGGATGGGAATATTATCCTAGATTATCTAACTGGGTCCAATGTAATCACAAGGGTCCTTACAAGAGGGAGGCAGGGGCATCAGAGTGAGTAGCAGAAAAGGTCACCATGGAAGCAAGAGGTTGGAGTGATGTGAAGAAGGGGTCATGAGGCAAGGGGAGCAGGCGGCCTCTAGAAACTGAAAAAGGTAAGGGAATGGATTCTCCCCTGAAGCTTCCCAATGGAACACACCCCCACTGACATCTTGATTCTATACTTCTGACTCCCAGAACTGTGAAAAAATAGATTTATGTTGTTTTAAGCCCTCAACTTTTTGGCGATTTTCACAGCAGCAATAGGAAATTAATACAATGTGTAAATGACTAGGAAAATCAACAGAGCAGTAAGTTTGAGATCCCTCAGGAAACTCAAAAGAAGCATTTCAAAGCAAGATGACATGGTAGGTCATACTCTGTCCATAGATAATTAGTAAAAATTCCATGAATTATAAACGCGTATGAACCAGGATTGGGTCGTTCCTTGGTTTTTACATGCTTTAAGTACAATTAGACGTACAATTAGACATGGCATGAAGGTCTCAGCTTTCTTGATTACATCACAAGGGTCTCCAGGTGTGGTCTACCTTATCACTCCCATGACCTTCAATCATCCACTATGCTGTCCATTTAACCTCATACCTTTCCCCCTTTTTGCTCTTCTCCTCCCACACCTCTTCTTGCTTTCTGAAAATGTGACCGCTGCACTTTGTCAGAAAACAAAACACTGAAAAGCACCTGAAACTGTAACATCTTCAGGGCAATTTTCTCAGCATATAAGCAGCTAGTCCCTTGTTTAGGAAGAAAGAATGGTGTGAGAGCAAGGGATAGCTTGAAACACACCATAAATATTCAGACTCCAACTTGGAAGTCCACAAAGGAAATGCATCTCTCACGTTATTAATATTCTGGTCATCACTTTTTGCCTCCAAAGAAACTTGTTCTAAAGCCAATCAGTCCAATGTTCGAAACTTCAAATGTGACATAGAAATATTTACAAGGATGGGAGTTATTACTTCGAGTATTATGTATAGTCCCTAGATTTAGTAAGTGTGATATTGTGGTTTATAATGAGAAATATATACTTGGTCTTCTTCCCCTTCCTGGCACAGACGTCCTAAAACCATTGGAATTTCCTAAGTGTTGAGAGCAACGAAGGTGTCTTTTGTTATGTTAATGAGGTGACTTTTGGAAAGCTTTCCAAGGTAACCTAAGGAGGGAGTTGTTTGCCAGTAAAGCCAACCTTGTGATTAGAGGATTGAAACTTTCAATCTCACTCCTCACCTTCGACCTCCAGGGAGTGGAGTGAGGATGAAGATTGAGTTCAATCATCAAAGACCAATGATTTTTTTTTTTTGCGGTACGCGGGCCTCTCACTGCCGTGGCCTCTCCCGTTGCGGAGCACAGGCTCTGGACACGCAGGCTCAGCGGCCGTGGCTCACGGGCCCAGCCGCTCCGCGACATGTGGGATCTTCCCGGACCGGGGCACGAACCCGTGTCCCCTGCATCGCCAGGCGGACTCTCAACCACTGCGCCACCAGGGAAGCCCAAAGACCAATGATTTAATCAATCATGCCTATGTAATGAAGCCTCCATAAAAGCCCAAAAGGACAGTGATCAGAGAGCTTCCAGGTTCAAAAAAGCATGCCCAGAGAGGACATGGACTTCCCAAGTCCCTCCCCACATACCTCGCCCTATGTATCTCTTCATCTGGCTATTCATCTGTATACTTTATAATGTCTTTAATAAAGTGGTAAATGTGTTTCCCTGAGTTCTGTGAGCAATTCCAGCAAATAATCAAATCCAAGAGGGAGGAGGTTATAGGAACCTCCAATTTGTAGTCAAGTTAGACAGAATTTGTGGGTAACCTGGGGACCAATTACTTGTGATTGGCATCTGTAGTATAGTCTCCTGGGACTGAGCACTTAATTTGAGGGATCTGACGCTATCTCCAAGTAGACAGTGTCAGAATTGAGTTAAATTGCAGGACACCCAGCTGGTGTCCCAGATTTGCTTGGTGTGGGGGAAAAAAAAAAAAAACACCCATCTGGTGTCACAAGTGTTGTTAGTTCTATTTCTCTAGAGAACACTGACAAATACAATGGCTAAGTTAGAGTCCTTTAACAGGAAAAGAAGCAAATCATAACATAATATTCTAATATTCCCAGGTTCTGCACCACTTTCAGAGCAATCTCAGATGTCTTTAAGATATCACCAATGATATTATGAAAGAAAAGTTCACACAACTAAAAAGTCTGATCTGCTGCTTCACCTCTGTACCCCATCCCAGTGTGGTATTTTGAGATCCAATCTGTAAACTCCAACTCTGGAAGACTACAAAACTTAGAATGATTCTAAATTATTTTCTGAGGTAGCATTCTCTGATATTACAAGTATTACCCTACAACAATATTCACATACCTCACCCCTCTCAATGGGCAGCACTAAACTGCTTGACTGCAGCAAGTAAATTGAGATAGTAAAAAGAATTTAAGACTCCAACAGCCTCAGTTTTCTTAGAAAATCTTTGCCAATGGTTTCTCATATATATCATTAATATTTACTTTATGAACATCTAAAAAGCATGAAACTGAAAGTATCTTGATAGTCCCTAGACTTACTTAACTTTCTCATTAGTATAACAAGAAAAAGTAAACTATGTGTTTTCTCATTACAAAAATAACTACCATTTTCATACTGAAGTCTGTTCCCTCTTCTGGCTGTTACCTGGGTTAGGTTACCTGATATGTATGGGTTCCAAAGAAACTTTTCTGCTTTCTCCTGGAATATTGGCCCCTGTGCTACCTTTGGGATGTTTTGTTCTTTTGTTTTTCATTCCTGAGGCAAGGAATGATGTTTATTCCTTCATGTCTCAGTTTGATTCTTGCCATGTAAGTGCTCTAATCCAATACCAAGGCATTAAAAACTTCCAGCAGTTACTTAGCAAAACAAACCCTGCTTTTTCATTAAAATCCATTATCATCACAGCTAGAAAAAATGATTCAGGGCGACTCTGATATGCTTACCTCAATACATGATTGTTTCAGTTAATATATTGACTAAAATTTGAATGTATGAACAATACAGTTTCCAGGAAATCATCTGTGAAATGTACATGCTGCTTGTGTAGTTTATATAGTTTAAACAACCAAAAAGAATAAGGTAATTTTGTTCCAAATGTCAAAGGACTGTCCCAAAAGTTCTTATCTGTAAATACTGTTGTTTTCTTGCTTACCCATTTACTAAAATTTATGGGTATGAACAATAGAATTTTCTGGAGAACTTCATGATAAAGCAAAAGCTGCTGTGTAATTTAAACCAACAAATAATAGTACACAATGACTTTGCTCTAAATCCAAGTCAATATTCTTGAATAGGAAAAATTAAGAAAGTAAAAACAAAAGAGGTGTAAGAACTCGGGTCTGCCCTCCTTTCATCAAATATGAAGATTGGGCATTAGGAAGTGGAAAATTTTGAGCATGTTAATAGGTAAAAATGTATGATAGTGTTTAAAAAGATGATATAATTGTAAGGTTTTTTCCCCACTTAATATAAGCATAACCAAAAGAATTAGGTACAGTGATTATCCCCATTTTATGGATGGTGCAGCTGAGGTGGTGAAGTTCTCAAGGATACAGAGCTAGTGAGTATCAAGGCCAGGATTTGACTTACTCATTCTGTCCTCAGAGCCTTGCTCTAGATAGGGTTTACACAATTCAATAATGTACAAATATAGGAAAAGGTGAAAACAAGGATTTTTTTTTACTCAAATTCAGATGCCTAATAGGTTTCTTATTTTCTTAAAACAAAATGAGACAAAAAAAATTAACTTCTAGGCTTCCAAGTCATGAATGTTACCATATCACCTATTAGATTACAAATACTTAACAACACCCCCTGGTCAATGGCTCAACAAATTGGACTATTCCTGCAATCCATCTGCTTAGCAGGTGGCATAACTTTCACTGTTAAAGGACCTTTGTGGTTCAAGGCAGGTACAACAGGGTAGGAATAGCAACAAGGTGGATGTCATCTTTAAGTAAAATGGACAACTTCTTAAAAGAGATGCATGGGTAGTTAATGGCAGGAGTTTTGCAGAACCAGAACGCTCTCTAAAAGTATCATGTAATATTAACTTTTCTCAGCCGTCTGACCTCTCCACTGTCCCCTGTAAGACATGTGGATATTCCTATTGTTGAGCCCTCTCTCTTCATTGCTGATTAATTTATTTCCAGAATCTACAGCAGTCTTTATTTCATAATGAAATGATGTTTTGTTGTTACCTCAGTAAATAAACTACTTTGGCTAGAGTGGAAAATAAGAATCCCATGTTAAATGTAGAATACAGAATTCCATGCTCAAGTAAACCATGTTAGAATAAAAAATTCTGTTCATTGGAAAAGAATTCCATATGGAATAAATATGAATTAGCCTGAGTTATATTCTTCATATCTTAATTATTTTATTACACCCTTGCTTAACTATGCTGAAAACACTCATTGTATCTCATCCTTGCATAAGTCTTAGAAATAATAAATTTTTTAGAAATACCATGGCAGCAACTGTCATTTCTTACAATTTTTAAAAAGTCTTTTCTCTTAAAAGGGCTGAACCACAAACCCAATTCCTTAAGATGAGAAACACCTTCACTCCAAATAATGAAATGTGGTGACAGTGATGAGAAAGAGATGACAAAGAATATTTAAAGTGGAAATGAGTTGTACACCTGAAACTAACACAACATTGTTAATCCACTCTACTCCAATATAAAATAAAATTGTTTTTAAATAATAAAAATAAAGTCACTGAAAAAATAAATAAAGTGAAAATGAAATGCTTACCTCTTTATCTATGGCCTGCAATGTTTTGGGTTGTTTTGTAGTTTGAATGTTTAATAACAATCTAGATACTCACTAGAGAGTAATCCATCTGAGAGCCTGACCATTCATTCTTCTATGACTTCAGCACAGAGCACCAAGTCCGAAACACAAAAGTTTCTCAGTAAATATTTATTAAACTAAAAGAAAGACAACTGTTTTTCTCTCAAACATAGGGTATCACTCAAATTCACTGACAAAGTATGTAAATTGTACCCAAATGGAAAGTGAGATCATAGGATCATAGAATTTTAGAAATGCAAGGCAGTTCAGGAGGTTTCTTTCTTGGTGCCTAAGAAAATTCTAGGCTGTAGGAGAAAAGTACACACTAAGAGAATAATCCAGTTCTCAAGCTGCTGTGTTTTTTCTCCTAGTTATGTGCATTTTTCTGATATTTTAAATTCAGTTTCCTTTTCATTCACATTGGAATGACCATCCAGTTGGCTTACTAGATGCCTCTTAGGCGAGCTCTTATCAAAGCTCAGCACAGAAGTACCATCTATTGGATCAGACCCCTTTCTGTTCCTCCTTTACACTTAAATTAAAAATTCAGTGTGTCTCAATTGGAAGAAAATTATAGCTCAATTGCAAAGAATAATGCCAATTTCAGAGAGAAATGTTTAATATCACAGTAGAAACAAATATTGTAGAGCTTTTAAAATAGAGAACTAGGACTTCCCTGGTAGCGCAGTGGTTAAGAATCCACCTGCCAATGCAGGGGACACAGGTTCGAGCCCTGGTCCAGGAAGATCCCACATGCCACGGAGCAACTAAGCTCGTGCACCACAACTACTGAGCCTGCGCTCTAAAGCCTGCAAGCCGCAACTACTGAGCCCGCATGCCACAGCTACTGAAGCCCACACGCTGTACAACAAGTCCGTGCTGTACAAGAAAAGCCACTGCAATGAGAAGCCTGCGCACTGCAAGTAAGAGTAGCCCCCGCTAGCCACAACTAGAGAAAGCCCGCGAGCAGCAATGAAGACCCAATGCAGCCGAAAATTAAATAAATACATTTATTAAAAAAATAAAATAGAGAACGGTAGAACACATCCAGAGAGCTTACCTAAATCAAAGATATACCATGATTATCTTTAAATATAATGGTTTAACTGAAAGATGTTAAGAGGTCAGTCAAGGACCTACAGCAAATAAATCAACCCTTCTGCCTGTTATTATATCAATAGTTTCATTCCTGTGGATTTGTATAGCTTTAAAATGCAAACATACTTGAGACAGGTCATATCTGCAAACACCCTATCATTTAAAACCTTATCAGGGGGACTTCCCTGGTGGTCCAATGGTAAAGAATCCGCCTTCCAATGCAGGGGATGCAGGTTTGATCCCTGATCAGGGAACTAAGATCCCACAGACCGCGGGGCAACTAAGCCCGTACACCAAAACTACTGAGCCCACGTGCCTAAACTAGAGAGCCTGGGTGCCGCAAACTATAGAGCCCATGCGCCCTGGAGCCTGCACACCACAATTAGAGAGAGAAAACCCGCATGCTACAACTAGAAAGAAGCCTGCACGCTGCAACAAAAGATCCCGTGTGCCTCAACGAAGATCACATGTACCGCAACTAAGACCCAATGCAGCCAAAAATAATAAATAAATAAATTCATTAAAAATAAAAACAAACAAACAACCTTATCAGGATTACTAATCACTTGACAGCAAGTCTGAGAGTCAAAGCAGGTACCCCAGGAGGTAAAGGAAAGATAGCTTCAGACGTAATTTAAGTACATCAAAGATAAAATGTATATCAACTGGATTTGAGCTCTTTCTCTTCAGAGTCCATAAACGTTTTGTACAATTTTATGGGACTTATGTATATTGCAGTTACATGACTGTTTTATTCTTCCCTTTAGCGTGTGTCCTCTGTGTGGGTAGGAAAAGCTTCTATTTGTTTCCTCAGTTCCTATTCAGTGCTTTGCATGAAGCCAATGCTCATTTTTATGTTTGTATATTAAATTCTGCTTTGAGCCATCATTACATTTGGTAACTACACTCTTTGGTCATATTTAGAATAAAAAAGAAGCAAGCGATAGTCCACAGACATGGGCTAATTAATTGCAGAAGCACTAATACTCTAAAACAAATCAGCTGTAATGTATAGCGGCATCCATTTTGTTGATTTTCTATCTCCAGATACAATTAAAAAGAAAAAGACAATTAAACCTGGCATATTTTTGTGTGCTGCAGTGTTGACCTATGAAGCTCCATTCTTTCACCAGCAACCTTTGCAAACCACTAGTTACTGGTTTTATTTTATGTCCAAATCTGATTTAACAGAACTCTGAGCCATTCTAGCACATCAGGCACAAAAAGTCCCTTTGATCTTCTTGCCACTTTTAAGAAACATCTGCATCTTTGTAAAGACCTGGTGGGAAGAGCCAAAAGTTTGAGAACAGATAGAGCCACATGTAAGAAGATAGAAAGAATTGTTAGAGGAACCAACCCTTCTTGTAAGAGTCCCAGAGACCTGAATGGAAGGCTGGCAGCATCTAGGGCTATAAATGTAGAGTCGTTTCCAAGAGTTGGACTTCAGAGGTGACCCATTCCATCATTCTATTGAATAAAACAGCCTGATATCATTGTCAAAGAAGGACAAAGTAGTAAGATTGGTTTTAAGGTTATCCAAACATTTGCTTCACAATAAGGAAATTACAACCAAAAAAGTTCCTACTTGGACTTTGCTCTTTTCTAATTTTTTAAGATAAAATTTAAACCTTTCTTTGTCAAAATTTCTGTTGTATTCTATTCCATCTGGGTTTCATTTCAGGGAAAAAAGAATAGCCTCCATAAATATCCAATATATCTCTCTGTGCATAGGGTACAAAATGGTCAACTACTGCATCTGTATCCTCTACAAGATTCTGATCCCACCAAGTGCTTAGATACCCTTTATATATTCCCCAGCTCCAGTCACGTGTTTGAACTGAACTGAACTTTTTTGTGTTCCAGATAAATGCTGGAGTGTGCCATGTAAAATAATGTTCAAACACTTCTTTTGCACTGAGTATTGCAAATGACAAGATGAAGATTCTGGGACTAGCTCAGATGTGTTGGATAAGAGAGATCCCTGAGGGCTAGTTCCAAGACCTGGGAAGGGTTAGCCCTTACCTCCCATTCTGCCGCGAGTCTGAGGTTTCCTTTCCCATGCAGGTGGAAATGGAGAACTGAATGAAAGAAAAAGCAAAGTAGCAGATGATAGCAGAAGTTTTCCGTCATAGCCTCATCCAGTTCTCTAGCACATGTTGCAGATTGAGTATTCTGTGAAGCCCAAGAGGCATGAACTGAACAGGAGGTTGAGCCAAAACTCCTCATGGTTTATTGAAAACATTTCCAGGGCTTGGAAATGTATCCTAATAGGAATTCCTATCATTTCTGGCAAAGTCAGGCAAACTAGTATGTTCTGAGAACCCAGTGGCCTTCCCTCTCCCCTTTTAGCAAGAAAGACAAAGTAGTCCAGAGGTACATATTTGAAAATAAGTTGCTTTCAGAATTTAAACAAGAAGATTCAAAGTCTTATGTCCTGAATTTTCTGAATTTTCACTTATATAGGTATACATATACATATTTATGTAGTTAATACGGCACAGGCTGGGAAGCAAAAAAAAATCTAGATTCTAAACTATGATCCCCTTCTCACGGAAGGCTACTAAATGAGCTCTGAGGTGTCTCCAAATTGTAAATTATGTTGTTATTTCATTTTATTTTTATCAAATTTTTTGAAGTATGTTTTAGGAATGGTAAACTGCATACATATGAAGTGTACCATTAAATGAATTTTGACAGATGCACACATCCATGAAACCACCAATACACTAAAAAAGCAGAATATTTCCATGACCCCCAAAAGACTCCTGGTGCCCCTTTGTAGTCAAGCCCTTTCTCTACCTTCAACCCAGCCAACCACTGATCTCTTTTCTGTCAGTATGAAGGAGTTTGTATTTATGGAAATGGAATTACGTAGTAAGTACTCTTTTATGTCTGGCCTTGTTCACTCAGCATAATGATCTTGAGACTTAACCATGTGATTGCATGCACCAGTAATTTCTTCATTCTTATTGTTTTATTTTTCTAACCACATATCTGCTGATGGACAGTTGGGTTATTTCTAGTTTGGAGCTATTTTAAATAAAACTGCTATGGACATGCATATACAAGTCTTTGTGTGTTTCTCCTGGGTAAGTACTTAAGAGTGGAATGGATGGGTCATATGTTAGTTGTATATTTAAAATTTCTAAAAAGTACAAATTTGTTTTCCAAGCTGGTTATCTAATTTTATATTTCCATCATGAGTAATTTTATATTCCACATTGTCACCAACACTTAGTATGGTTAGTCTTTTTAATTTCATCCATTCTATTTGTGCATGTAGCTCTGTCTCATTTTTTTTTTGCGGTACGTGGGCCTCTCACTGTCGTGGCCGCTCCCGTTGTGGAGCACAGGCTCCGGACGCGCAGGCTCAGCGGCCATGGCTCACGGGCCTAGCCACTCGGCGGCATGTGGGATCTTCCTGGACCGGGGCACGAACCCATGCCCCCTGCATCGGCAGGTGGATTCTCAACCACTGCGCCACCAGGGAAGCCCTCGGTCTCATTTTTATCTGGATTTTCCTGATGACTAATGTTAAGCATCTTATCATGCACTTAGGACCATTACTTTATCTTCTTCTGTGAGGCGTCAATGAAGTTATTTTTATATTTAGAAGTTTGTTTCTGTTTTCACTGTTGAGTTGTAAGAGTTATTTATGTATTTTGATTACAAGTCTTTTGGCAGATACACATATTGCAAATATTTTCCCCAATCTTTGGCATGGTTTATTTTCTTAACCATGTCTTTTGAAGAGAAAAACAGGATGTAATAATAAAGCTAAATTTAATGTGTTTTTGTCTGGTTTATACTTTTTGCTCCCCCAAATTGCAAAGATTTTCTCCTTTTTTCTTTAGAAGTTTATTATTTAACTTTTAATTTTGTGATAATATTAGACAGTCAGAAAAGTTTTTCAAGTAGTATTGAGGGTTCCCAAAGACCTTCACAGAGCCTCCCTTAATTTTAACATTTTTTATATTCATACAATTATCAAAACTAAGATGATAAGACTGGGAAAATGCTGATAACTAACCTGGAGGCTTTATTTGCATTTAACCAGTTTTTACACTAATGTCATTTTTCTCTTTTTAATTGAAGAATAGTCAGCTTACAATAGTATATTTGTTTTACTTATACAACACAGTGATTCAAAATTTTTACATACTCCGTTTAAAGCTATGATCCCTGTGCTGTACTATACATCCTTGTAGCTTATTTTATACATAGTATTTTGTACCTCTTAATCCCCTACCCCTATCTTGACCCTCCCCCATTCACTCTCTTCACTGGTAACCACTAGCTTATTCTCTGTATCTGTGAGTCTGTTTCTGTTTTGCTATATTCATTTGTTTGTTTTAGTTTTTAGATTCTACATATAAGTAATAACAAGCTGTATTTATCTGTCTCTGACTTATTTCACTAAGCATAATAACCTCTAGTCCATCTCCATTAGTGCAATGGCAAAATTTTATTATTTTTTATGGCTGTATAGTATTCCATTGTGTGTGTGTGTACATGTGTATATATATATACACCAAGTCATCTTTATCCATTTGTCTGTTGATGGACACTTAGGTTGTTTCTGTATCTTGGCTATTGTAAATAATGCTGCTGTGGACACTAGGGTGCATATATCTTTTTAAATTAGTGTTTTAATATTTTCTGGATATATGCCCAAACGTGGAATTACTGGGTCATATGATAGCTCTATTTTCAGTTATTTGAGGAACCTCCATACTGTTTTTCATAGTAACTGCACCAATTTACATTTCCACCAACAGTGTACAAGGGTTCCCTTTTCTCCACATCCTCTCCAGCATCTGTTATATGTGGTCTTTTTGATGATAGCTCTTCTGACAGGTATGCAGTGATAGCTTATTGCGGTTTTGATTTGCATTCCCTTGATGATTAGTGATGTTCAGTATCTTTTCATGTGCTTGTTGGTCATCTGTATGTCTTCTTTGGAAAAAGGTCTGTTCAGGTCTTCTGCCCATCTTTTAATCATGTCATTTGTTTTTTGATATTGAATTTTATGAACCATTTATATATTTTGTATATGAACCCCTTATTGTCATATCATTTGCAAATATTTTCTCCCAATCAATAGGTCATCTTTTCATTTTGTTGAAGGTTTTTTTTTCTGTGCAAAAGTTTTAAATTTAATTTGGCCCCATTTGTTTGGTTTTGCTTCTATTTCCTTTGCTTTAGGAGACAAAAAACATATTGCTATGATTTATGTCCAAAAGTGTTCTGCCTATGTTTTCTTCTAGGAGTTTTGTGGTTTCATGTCCTACATTTAGGTCTATTCCATTTTCAGTTTGTTTCTGGATATGGTGATAGAGAATGTTCTAATTTTATTCTTTTACATGTAGCTATATAGATTTCCCAGCACCACTTATTGAAGAGACTGTCTTTTCTCCATTGTATATTCTTGCCTTCTTTGTTGTAGATTAATTGACCATAAGTGTGTGAGTTTATTTCTGGTATCACTTGCTTTCAGCTTGAAGAACTGCCTTTCTTAAAGTGCAGATCTGCTGACAATTTTTTGTTGCTATAATTTTTTGGTTTTGTTTGCTTTTTTTTAACCCAAAATGCCTTTATTTCACCTTCTTTCTTAAAGCATATTTTTACTGTAGTAGAATTTTGGCTTAACAAATTTTTTTCCTTTCCATACTTCAGAGATTTGATCCATGGTCTTCTGATCTTCATTGTATCTGGTGTGAAAACTACAATCTTTCAAATCATTTCTTTTTCCTAACTGCTTTCAGTACTCTCTCTTTCTCTTTGATTTACAAACAGATTCATTCAGATGTGGCTAGGCATGTCACTTGTACTTATTCTACTTGTGGTTCACTAAACTTCTTGAAGATGTAAAATTCAGTCTTTCACCAAATTTGGTATGTTTTTGACCCTTACTCTTAAAATGTTTTTAGTAAACAGTTAAATTGATTAGACCCCAACTGCAAATTCTGTTTCACCTGCAGTGGGTGGTATTGCAGATCTCAGTTCTGTCCTTTTATCCTTAGGGGCAGCTAACCTTGACTTTGCTCCATGTATGCTTGGTCCCAGGGTCAATCAGAGATTTGGGTAGAGTGTATATACAATTTAGAATTCCTCTTCTTTGGCTTTTTCCTCTTCGGGACTTCTTCCCCACACTCTAGAGGCCATGGTTGTCCTGTTCTCTGTCCTCTGCTTCTTTAGCTGCCCTTCACTACTTTGTACCTGACGCTCTGGCTAGCCTCAAGCTCAGGTCATCAAAATAGGAAACTCAGCCCATGACAGCCCTTTCTTCCAAATTTCAACTCACCTCTAATATATGTCTGCTCTTATTCACTTTCCAAGAGTCATTAAGTAAGACTGCGTGTTGGTATGTCTGTGTGCATGTGTGTGTATATGTGTTTTCTCTAGAGTATATAGTTGTTATCTGATGAAGCATCAATCTACTGTGACCTTTTCTACCATACTAAAGACACAAATGCCCCAAATTCTATTATTTAATATAGCAATACATGTGTGCGTGCTTTTGCCTAACTAAACTGTTGCAAATGCTACTTATTACTTCCCTTTATTCATTTTCCCATAATGTTAATATTTCATTTAAACCAGGTGTTGTTTTAATTGCTGGTATGTAGAGTATTCACAGCTTAGCACCTTTTTTGCTGTTCTCAAATAACTCACAAAAAAGAGTAGGTAGAATTTTTAACAAGTTTGAGAAAAGGAAATTGGGATTCCAAAGATTAGAAGATCACGAAAGATCACACATGCTATGGACTCGTGTGTGGAGAGAAAACACTGTCCATTTTGAGAGCAGAAACAACCTAAAGAAACCTTAGGAAATGCAAGCATTTCCTATGAAAGACTGGAGTTAGATCACTTAGGTGACTTTCAAAGATTGCATAAATAGTTAATGACTCAATCAGAATGTCTTCGCAGTCTCAAGGATCAAACTAGTAGGAAAGTGGGCATAAAAAACCCAATGTCTGTTCTATAGAAAGAAGGACTTCCAGCAAAAGTGCCACATAAAAATGACAGACTAAAGAACTGTACTTTTTTTATATTAATTTAGAGGCATTTAAGCAGAGACTGAACTTGTCAGGGAAGCTGTATATTAAGCATTTGATGGGTAACTGAACTAGATAACCATTGAGGTTCCTTCCAGACCACAGCATTCACAACTTGACAATTCAGTGACCATTATCATTGCACCTAAAAGTGCCATTTTTAAAATTCTGACTCTATTACCTTGACACATTTGTATTTGTATGTCCTAAAGAAATAATGTTTTGAATTGAGGGATTAATGTTCTTAGCATGTGGTGCTTGCAGAGCTCTTGATGCTGCCTGAGAAAATATTTTAGAATTCCTGTCTATAGCAGACATAAATTTCACGTAATGAAATCATTTTCATAAAGTTGTCATTTACTCTTCTTTGCAAAGAAATTAAAGTTACGTTCTTATTATGGTTAAAGTCAACTCATATTAAACAATCAGAATTTTCTTATAAATCAGACACACAGACATACTAATGTATATAGAAACAGAGATACGTGGATTAAAATTTTCCTTGGAAGAATATTTCTTTGAATTTATTAATATAAATGTAATTTGAATTTTAAATTTTTAATCAAAGAGAAAGTGTGAAAATTGTAACTTTTTTGTATTGTTCTATAATTCAGCTTAATGTACTCGTGAGCCACTCCCTTTTTTCCAGTAGGACAATTGTTCTCAAAGTGTGGTTGAAGGACCCCTAGAAGTTCCCAAGACAATTTCAAGGGTTCTGCTAAGCCAAACTACTTCCATGCTATATAATATGGAGATATTTTTGCCCTTTTACTTTCACTCATGAATAAGTGTGCAGTACATCTTTCCAGAAACTACATGTTATGCAGGACATGTGTTTTTACTGCTAATGGAATATGTGCTTGTGTGGAATATTCCTATGTTTTCTGAAATCTATAGCATATAAATATTCGAATTTTCATAAATTAACTTAATTTTTAATTAGTACTTACACTATTCTATTACTATCACTGATTATACTTCTTTTTATGGAAGTCATAACATGGATGTAGTTTTGTTTTGTACTGCACCACGAGGCATGCGGGATCTTAGTTCCCTGACCAGGGATGGAACCTGCACCCCCTGCAGTGGAAGCGCAGAATCTTAACCACTGGACTGCCAGGGAAGTCTTGATTATACTTCTTTTAATCTTTGTAAACTCATTATCATCCAATAAATCTTACTCTGAAATTCTGAAATTCTCCTTTTAGCTACATGGAAACACAAAAAGAAGTAGAAGTTGTCTAGATTTGTATAATTTTAAATTTTAAAAAAGTTCTAATCTTTTAATTATCTAAAGATAATATTTTTAGTAATAATATTACTATTTTAGAATATAATCATTTATTTTCAAATAGAGGAAATATATATTTGAGGAATGATTATTGGCTTAAAAAAAGAAGACTCATTTTCTCAACCCACAGATGCACCATCTACAACTAAAAATGCTGAGAAAAATTAAACTCTCATATTAGAGGGTCATTTGACTAATGGAAGAGAGAATTCTTCTCTAAGGAACCTGGTGAAACTGTAACCAAGAAACAAAACTGTGACAAAATGCTACTTTTCTCACCTTATAAATGCTAATAATTTTTTTATTGTGTCGTTTGAAACAGAATATTTTAAAACAGTTTTGTAGTGCCAGTTAAGTTGCAATGTTATTTTGAGACCAAGCATTCAAAAGTTTAAAAAATAAATAATTAAATATTTAAAACATAGTTGGGCTAAAGTCTTTAGCAGACAAAACGATTTCTTACAGTTTTTCAAACTAGACTTGCAGAAGCCACTGAAATATCTTACAGGGAATGTTATCATATTCCATTGGCTAGAGAAGAACACAAAATAGCTAGGGTCCACTTTGGACCACTGACGTTGCTCAATGCTTGCTGATGAAAAATAAAGGCATTCACATCAGTGCCAATTTGCGGTATTAGAGTATCTTGTCAAATTAAAATTTTCCTTGAAAACATGGAGATGAGATAATATCTCATCTGCACAACTGTACTTTTTCCTTACAAATGGATGAATCTACAGACATGGCTGGACTTGCTCATTTGTTTGTATTCATCTGTTATGGATACTAAATAAGCAACTGGGAAGAGCTTGTTTTATGTGAATTTTTGGCAACAAGCACAACTGGCACTGAAATATTCAAAATATTGAGTAATATTTTTTAATTACATCACTTTTGGGGCCCCATGGAAGAAGTGTGTTGACTTTTGCAATGATGGTACAGAAGTAACTATGGGTAAAACTGCTGGTACCTTAGCACAAATCAAGGTAGTGGTACCTAACTGTACTACTGGCCATTGTATTCTTCACTGATGGGTGTTTGTAAGTAAAAAAAATAACAATAAGGTCAATGTTAATTAGGAATATTTGGTTTCTTGGCTCTCCCTGAGCACCTAGGATAATGGAATCTGGTGCTTGCTTTCTCCCTTGGAACATTCAGGGGACACCTGAGGGATTTCATTTGAGAGTGGTTTTAAGTTGGGAAGGAGAAGGATTCAGGAATGAGGGAGCATGCTGCTATCTTTCCAGAATTCCTCTTCGTAGTTAATTGGTAAAAATATGAATGACTAAATCCATTAACCTTTTTCTGGATGGCTAATTTAAAAAAATTTAACACAGAAATTCTTTGTTTTTCTTCACAAGTATAGTTCTAGGTTTGCAGATTTCCTTTCTGCTCTTACTTGTTTGTTTGTTATTTTATTGATTCTTAAATTTATTTACAGTCAAAAATATTTCATTTATCGTTGTCTCTCTCTCACTATTATAAGGCCCATAAGGATGGAGTTGATGTTTATGTTCTATTTGTTACTCCAGTGCCTAGAATAATGACAGGTACATAGTGGTTACTCAACAGATAATTGCAAAATGAATTATTTTTATATTCAGTTTAAATTGTCTGAATTTTGTGAGATTTTTTTGTGAACTATGCTTCCAATAAATCATCCTTACGAACAGCAACAACAAAAAAGTCTATCCAATTATATTTACCATTATTTACAAAACAAACAAACAAAATTTCCTTTTTGTGCATAGCAGGAATCTTTTAAAGCTTTTTTTTCTGTTTTATTATTCTCTTTTCTGACTTGAGATTTATTGCATTTAATTTGTGATAGCTCACTGTTTTTTCTCTCCAAATTGCTCTTTGATATTTTTGCTTATTTACATCTTCCAGATTTATTTAATAATAAATACATGTTCTTAAATATGGCTCTATCTAATGGGTTAAAATCATGTAAATCCCTGTTTATAGGATACATGAATAAACCAAAGACATTAAAAATCAGAAATGTTACCATACTTGTCATTCACTGACCTTTTCTGGTGGCCAATGCTGTGTTCCTTTCTGCTCAGGATGTTAAAACTAGATCCAGCCTCACCCTGATTAGTCCTACACAACTGCGAGTCACCAGGGACCTAATTAAAAGCCCTTTCCCTTTTAGTTAAAGACTTTGAAGAGTCTCTTTCCCAGTTCGAGGTTAATTGTACTTGTCTTCACATTCATATCTTTCTCACCCTAGTACATCCACAGGAACATCAGACAACAGTTAATCTGCTCCCTATTGCGTCTGACTATCCACCTTACTCACCTTCTGGCTGTCTTCCTGATTCTTAGCTCTTAACAGAATCTCCTGATGGGTTTGAAGACTGGTTTAGAATCACTTTGTTGATGAAAATAGTTCCTCTCCTTGTCTTATGTCAACCGACTCTTCCTGCTTTGTTTTATATACAACCCCTGATCCACAGTTTGGAGAACCACAAATATGCTAACATACACCTGTGCTTACACAATCATACAAATACTGAATGATAGGGCACACAATCACCAAGATCAAACGTGAGCACTCAGGTCGGTGTTCTTGTATAGTGATGCCAGTTCAGATCACACTGGAGAGGGCTAATTTGGCTGGCAATGCTCTTAAAGGGCACAGGTGATTTTGCCCTTCCACATTCACAACATAGCACATCATGCTGCATCAATATGGCTACACTGGCTGATGTAACTTCCTATGTAGTTGTTTATTTTTTATTACTATCATCATCATCATCACCACCATCATCATCACTATTTACAACTATATCTATTTGCTATTTCTTGGCATTATAATAAACACAGCATGAATTTCATTGTCTCATTAAATCAAAGGTGTTCTAGAATATTGAATGTACCTATATTTGCCAAATCCAACATTATTTTCCAAGCCACCAAATTCGTTTCCATTTTAAAGAAGAGAATTCTGATGTTGAGAAAAATAATTTTTCCCTAATGGCACACTGTATGTCATTGATGGAGCTGGTAATAAAACCCTAGTTGTCTGAATCTCCAACTCTGTGCTCAACTGAAATTGCATTCTTCACTCAAAGCTAAAGGAGAAAATAAAAGTTACACGCTGATTCCACAGGATATGTTGTGCTAAACTAATGTCACCCATTTCATTCCTTGCAACCCAAGCATACTTCAAGTACTATTTACTAAATGACCTGTGAAGGTCATTTCATGCAACAGTACAATGTTTGAAGTTTCTGAATTATCCATATTTTGAAATATTAACAAAATATGTTTTGTGAGCCTTCTACCCCCTCATAAAGTTAATAGACCACTTACCTACACTAGTCTCCTAATAAGGTTATGGTTGTACTAAATAGTGAAGAAGGTTTTTTAAAAAGCTCCCTACCATTTGCCAAGCAAGCAATACCATTATAATTTAACATATACTATCTCATTGAAACGCCTTAAAAACCAGCAAGATAGGTATTCTTATTATTACTTTACTAGACATAAAGATAAAGCTTTGAGCATTCAATTCATGTAATTAATTAACAGAACCAAGTTTCAAATTCCATTCTTCAGATCAACATCTCCTACGCTGAAAATAAGGCATTATTTTAAAACCTCTCAATTTCAAATCTAATAATAAATATGAAACTGAATTTAAGAAAGAGAAACTACTAGACTCAGCCTCTCCCTGCCAGCCCCGCCATCACTGCTGCAGTCACGACTGCTGATGGGGTGGACGAACGTTTGCCTCTGCTCTCCGCATCCCATTCAAGAAATGTCACTCCCATGTCCCCACCATACTTACAAGAAAGCAGCCCCAGAGCAGAACTCCCACCTCCATACACAGCCATCGCCAGCCCAGACGCCAGTGGTATTCCAGTAATAAAGTGCCATGTGTGCCAATCGCTCATCAGTTTGGATGGCAAGCTTCACCAGCTTGTGGTTAGGTGCACGGTTTGCAATGATGCTAGGCCAGTCGAAAATCCCCCAACAAGGAAGAAGTATGTTAGATGCCCTCGTAATTGTCTCCTCATTTATAAGGACACATCATGGCAAATAGGATGTCCAAGACCCACCTGTAGACACGTAATTAACCTTGGCCTAGTAATGCTTATTTCTGAAGAACAGCCAGCTCAACCTGCATTGCCAGTCCAACCAGAAGGTACAAGGATCATGTGTGGGCACTGTGGAAACATGTTCTTGTGGATGGAACTGAGGTTCAACACTGGCAAAATGCCCACACTGC
Organism: Orcinus orca; assembly: GCF_937001465.1. Lineage (NCBI taxonomy): Eukaryota > Metazoa > Chordata > Mammalia > Artiodactyla > Delphinidae > Orcinus > Orcinus orca. The sequence continues at coordinate 73,436,189 of NC_064570.1, forward strand.
AAAAAAATTTCCTCAGTGGGTAGTGCACTTCCTCGAAGGTGCTGCTGTGCATATATTACCACTGGAATGATATGTATTTTCACTGGAGTTGGATTAACTGTTGGCACCCAAGATTTTGCAAGGCGATTTCATGCAACCTATGTTTCTTGGGCAGTTGCTTATCTCTTAGCTTTGATCTGCCTTATCTGAGCTTGTTATTGGGGGGCCATAAGAGTGAGTTATCCAGAACTTGGTTTTGCATAAGCTTGTTTATGATTTGGTCATGCAGGTGAGAGTATCTAGCAGTTCTCAATAAGCTACTCTGGACATCTTTAAATCATTTACATAATGGATTTTTTTTTTTTTTGGGTGTGTTGGGTCTTCATTTCTGTGCGAGGGCTTTCTCTAGTTGCGGCCAGCGGGGGCCATTCTTCATCGCCGTGCGCGGGCCTCTCACTATCGTGGCCTCTCTTGTTGCGGAGCACATGCTCCAGACGCGCAGGCTCAGTAGTCATGGCTCATGGGCCTAGTTGCTCCGCGGCATGTGGGATCCTCCCAGACTAGGGCTCGAACCTGTGTCCCCTGCATTAGCAGGCAGATTCTCAACCGCTGTGCCACCAGGAAAGCCCAACCTAGTGGATTTCACTCTGGTTTATATATGAAGTTTTAAGACTTTGGGAGTCTTTTATGAACAAATGCTCATTGTACTACATTATATGCAAATAGTTTGTTTTGCTGCTAAGTTTTCAAGCTCCAAATAATAAAACTTGGTCTTCATATTCTTTCACATCTCTTAAAAAAAAAGAAAAGAAAAGAAAGAGAAACTACTTATCATCATCAATATCTTCTATTTGATCCAGAATACTTTACTAGAGACACAATAAAGCATGTTTAACCTGCAGTCCACATGCTAAACAGGTATGCTCTTTATTATCACAATAAAAAGGGACATATATTTTATTATCTAAGAGTATCCTGGACTTCCCTAGTGGCACACTGGTTAAGAATCCGCCTGCCAATGCAGGGGATGCGGGTTTGAGCTCTGGTCCGCGAAGATCCCACATGCCGTGGAGCAGCTAAGCCTGTGCGCCACAGCTACTGAGCCTGCGCTCTAGAGCCCGTGCTCCACAACAAGAGAAGCCACTGCAATGAGAAGTCCATGCACTGCAACGAAGAGTAGCCCCCGCTCGCCGCAACCGGAGAAAGCCCCCATGCATCAATGAAGACCCAATGCAGCCAAAAATTGATTAATTAATTTTTTAAAAAGAGAATCCTAACCACTTTGAAATGAATGTTCTTTAAAATTTTTACCTTATTTTAATAGACTAAATATTTAACTACCATAAAATAAAAGATGCCATATGAATCACCATATAAAATAGATGTTAAACTAGGCAGAGAATTACCTCAGCTTATTACATTTCTTTGGTTAAATATTCATGAAAACAGTCATTATCTATAGAAACCATCATAAAAAAGGTTAAGAGTAACACATCTATTGAAATATTTAAAAGTACTTCAAAAAGCTTTTATGCTAAGGAATCAGAAATCTTAAGAATAGAGAGGAAACATTAAATAAAACTCAAAACTAGATAAACCCATAGTGATTATGGTTATTCCATACAGGGCTTGGTCTTTCATTCTTTCTTATAAAAGATTTTTTATAATAACATGGAAGATGTGCATATATATATATATCTGAAATGTATGTAGATATATATGAAATATATATGTATCTGAAATGAATGGTTAAAATATTAAATGACAAAATTGAGATTCAGGAGTACTCTAACACATGATGGTTTCAAACAGTATAACAAAATAAGAATAAAGGTAAAGTCCTGATTTGGGAGCAAAAGAAACTGTGTATGGATAACATGGGGTAGACCTGGCTTGACAGCAGTTTAAGTGAAAAGATTCAGATTTGTCCTAATTGGTATTGACATATACACACTACAATATATAAAACAGATAACTAATAAGCTTTCACATATGGAGTGGGGCACAATAGCTAGTTGGCATCCCCCAGAATTACAGAAGTAGACAAAAGTCTCATATTCTCCCTGAATAGACTTTTCTGGGTCCTAATCTAATCTAAAAAGAATGAAATTAATAAATCATCTTTCTGACCTTGTATTTCATCATGTCATCTAAGTCACTTTTTAGTTAACCACGAACTCAGAAAATATAATCATCCATAGTAGTATAGGGTTAAAAGTGAAAACCTGGATTCTGAAGCCAAACTGCCTGGGTTCACAACCCAGCTCCGCCACCTGTTAGTTATGTCCCCTGGGCAAGTTGCTTAGCTACTCTGTGACATAGTTCTATTTAAAATGTAGGTAATAATATTACATATCTCATAGAGCTATTGTGAGAATCAAAAAAATTATTAAATGTTTGAACACTGCCTGACACACAGTAGATGCTATATGTGTGTTTGCTATTATTACTATCATCCTACCCTTTAAGTTATCTGAAAATAGAAAAATTGAGTAGATTAGCATGAATTTATAACTAACTCATAGCCTTCTCTTCTCTTTGCATCTCTTCTCAGCAAAGATATACTTTAGGAGTATTATAACAGAATATAAATGTTAAACTAAAATTAATTTTACCTTTTTCTTTTAGCATTTTAAAGAATCATTCTGCTCATTTTGATGAAAAGAGAATATTTTTCCAGCAGTGGGTAAAAATAAATTTCCTCTTTTCCAAGAAGAAAAGATTAGACAATCGTGGTTTACAAGAACTAGTTCCTATCTTTTCAAGAAAAGGAAAAAGAGTTTTCTTTAGTTAATGGTGTAGAGTTCAGTTATCATGGGTCACTGAGGTTCTACCTGATAGACCACCAAATGCTTCTGTGTGGGTAAATAAAATAGGGATTTGATGTGCATCTTAAAATTGGTAGAGGCTGGGAGGTTGGAGAGCCTTGTGTGGACAAGAGAAGTAGACGATTGGAGAGAAAGAGTATGGAAAACTCAGGAAGTTAATCCAAGAGTCCTTTCTGGGAAGGATGAATCAAGTGGGAAGGAGAAAGGACACTACAAGGATATTACTTCACTGTCCATGAGACATGTTGGAAGAGGTTATTTGACAGCTAATCTGTCTTTGTATAAATTATATGGGAAGTTTTAGTAGTGGCCTTTAGAATGTGAAACACCTATTTCCTCCTCCTTCAATCAAAAGTAGCCTGATTGACCCTTGGAGAAGTTTACTTCTCCCAACAGTATAGTGGCAATGCTGTTGAAGTGGTCCTGAACAGGCTTAATCCAATCAATTCATCTCATCACCATGGCCTTGATATTCAATTTAAGGGTGAACCTATAACACAGTTCAAGTAAGGGAGACCACAGGGAAGTAGCCATTTTCTTCCTCTGCATGAATTGCTGAGATAATATGAGATACAGAACTGCACTCTACATAAAAGAAAATCCTGGGGCCACCATGTAGAACTGAAAATGAATACTGGTGCCATGGAAGATGGAGCAAAAAGACAAGGAAAAAAATTAGATGACTAGTGGCTTATTCACTGTGCCAAGTCACATTAGCATCCTTTATCTGGACTGCTGAGTTATAAAGTCAATAAATTCATTTGTGGTTGTTGATTATACCAGTTCATGTTGAGGTTTGTTATTTGCAATTAAAATAGTCCTAACCAATACAGATTTCACATCTATATAATAGGTTTGCACCACTTGACTAACAAGTGTTTAGGCATGTAAGAATTTTGTTTTTTGTGAACCATGAATCCAGTTAGCTGACACCTCTGCTGAAGTATGTCACAAGTGTTCAACCTACTCCTCTCCAGCAACCCCACAAGAATCTTAGTGAAGTTGAATGAAGCATGCTTGATTAACCAACACTGGGCTAGGAGAAATGAGAAACATTACTAGAAAACATTTTTTCAGTCATTTGTAAGCATTGTAATTTCTACCCTAATAGTCATAGCAAAAACATAACTGCTCTGGCTGTATATACTCATTTAAAAATAGCACTTCACAAGTCACACACACACACACACACACACACACACACACACACACACACACACACACAGAAGCACATTAAACTATTCTACTGTGTTAAAAGAAAGTCATAGAAGTGACATATACTCCAATGACCATCCACAAATCTTAGTCAGACACGGCCATATCAGTCTTTCTCCTGTACTACTTGGAATAGGAATCACTTTTTGTTTCCCAGCATGATAGGAAAAATTGATGTCAGCAGCAAAATTCCATCTGTTTGGCCACGTGAGGGCTATTAGCTTGCTCACAAGATAACCTCTCCCAAAGGACTCAATTTCATGTTCTAAAATACGAATTTGAAATTCATTATTTAATATTTAAAATAATTCAGGATACCAAAAATGGTTTCCTAAAATGCTAAATTGTTATAGTAGTTAGTATACGAGCCTCGGTAGATACATATATTCTTTCCTTCTTAACAGTTTAGTATATTGAAAGAATATATTAAACCACCTCGTGACATTCAGGACGATATTTGCATACCATAACAAAAAAACCAAATCTCCAGTCTTTAAAGAGTTTTAGGACTTTTAAAAGATTATAAAAGAGTGAAAATAGAAGATTATAGTCAACACCTAATTTACATTTTTTCATATCACACAGGACTTTCCACAGTCTAAATTGTGTGTGTTGTTGTTGTCATTGCTTTTGTTGTTTTCTTATTCATTGTTATTTCTTCTTCTAGTCTATAAACTACTAAAGGGCCGGGAAGAATCTGTTAGGTTGACAAATAGGAGGTTCTCAATATCTATTTGTTGAATGTATAGATGAATAAATTAATGAATCACTAAATGAATGGACAGGTGAACAAGGGTCATCCTATATTCTGTATTGATCTAACAATAAAGGCAAATGCTTCAGTGACATTAGTGTGTTCATATCCTTGTTGCGTTATCTCCATTTATTTACTGGATAAATATTTATCGAGCACCTACTCTGTCCAACAGAATAATGATGTGCAGACCACCACACACAGCAGCATGGTCGTTGGCAACTCATGCTCTTCTGAGAGAAAATCAGGCTTCAGAACTACCTATAAATGAGTTTAAGGGTTGTGTTAAAAACAAACAAGCCTGACTCTTCTGGTTTGCCTGGGTCTGAGATGGTTCCTGTGACTCGGGTTTTTAATACTAACTCTGGGAAAGTCCTGTCAAAAGAAAAATGCATCAAATGGAGTTAAACAATCAAAGAACCCTTGTTCAAGACTATTGCAACAGGAGAGAGAAATTGAACTCAACTCCGCTGAAACAAAGGTGAGAGGGTTTTTAAGCTGTAGGGAGAGTTAGTGGAAAAGTACTGGGGAATATTAGGGAGTCACTGATTAATAGGGTTAGGCCATTTGTGTTTGTTAATTGTTGTTTATTGAAGTTAGGCTCCTACCTCACACAGAAACAGGGAGATAGCATGATATCTTTCGTGATGATTATATATCAAATAGATGATTCCCAGATCCCCTGGAAAGACATTCCTGGGTTGTGAAACTGTCAAGGGGCTGTGAGAAGATTTACATCTCAAAGGGACAGAAAACAATTTACAACTCTAAGTTTCCTAAAGTAAATGCTCTAAGAAAAGGGAGGTCAGGGGCCAAGAATTAGGAAAAAGGCATCCTAAAGTTCAGTCAAGCTGAGGAGAATGTTAAGACCCTCATGATCAGTCTCAAGCAAACTGAGAGAGGTGATCACCTGCTGGGTGTTAGGTGTTGCACAGAACTTCACTACAACTTTTCTACAGCTGAAATTTGGAATAAGCACATTTAGCAAATCCTCATGTAAATCTATGAGTTCATCAGCTTTCACAGGCTTACCAAAAAAGTGATCTTTTTCTCTTGGAAGATGCAATAATGATTTTTGTTTCCATGAAATAGTTTTTAGAAACACATATTTTTGGAGCTTTTGTTGGATTGTACGAAAATGAAGACTTCATATTCAGTGAAAAGCTTTAAACAAATCACCAAAAAAGCATTCAAAGAATGAATCTCTATTCCATGGTGCTTCTGCTGTACGAGAACCCTCAGAATATCCCATAAAAGGCTTTAATTTATTGTCACAAACTCCACTAACTCATCTTAAGCCTCATGATTATTTTAGATACTGAGTAAAATCAATGACTTGAGATTTGCTTTTTTTGAAAGCTTGAATTATAAGAATTCTGTCACATTGTCAACTCTGATCATTTAAATCCTGATGATAAGTTCATGATAATTTGTATGTGGCTTGAAACAGAAGATCTGTTGAAAGGAGTATTTTTGCTGTAGTGAAAAATAAATCTTACAGGTTTCTAAGTTAAGGTTTTATGTAATAATACACTGTATTGTTGAACTTTATTGTTCATTTCCTATATTTTTAGTTTTTAGGAAAGTTCTGAGCCCATATGGTGAAGGTGTTAAGTTCTAGAAATGCACTGAACCAAACACAGTACTAGAGACAAAAAGGAAACCCTTTTCCAATGTCTGGGGCCAATTCATTGTTGGCTTGGGCCAAAAGAGTGAAATGAGAAAGGGCCTAGATATTTTTGTAAAGAACTAAATAATAAATTATCGACGTCAAAATGAGGTCAACGACCTTCAATGTTTATCTTATTAAAAGAAAGACCATTACTTCATCTGTAGCCTAACACATTAATTTTCTTCAGACAGTAAAAGAATGAATTGGTAATTCCAGGAGGGTTTCTATTTTCCTGCTAATTCCAGGAATTCTGCTTCTCTGTGATGTGTGTGTGTGAGTGAGTGTGTGTGTGTGTGTGTGTGTGTGTGTGTGACAGTAACACTTCTGAGAAATTATCGAGACTAAATAAAATTAGGAAAAGGTCATAACTTACGTGTGTTATATTAGAATTTGAGAGAAAATTAGAAACCTGAGTATAGATAATAAATAAAAAAAATATTTGGGTAAGAATACATCTAAATTGTGAATCAACTTTGGTAAATTTTTACAAAAGGAAATGTCATGTTGCAGGTCAAGACTCAAATGAACAGCTTGTGGTTTTTGTGTGTGTGTGTGTGCGGTACGCGGGCCTCTCACTGTTGCACCCTCTCCGGTTGCGGAGCACAGGCTCCGGACGCGCAGGCTCAGCGGCCACGGCTCACGGGCCCAGCCGCTCCGTGGCATGTGGGATCTTCCCAGACCGGGGCACGAACCCGCGTCCCCTGCATCGGCAGGCGCACTCTCAACCACTGCGCCACCAGGGAAGCCCAAACAGCTTGTTTTTAAAAATTATGCATTATTTAACTCATTCAAAAAATATTTACTGACCATCTTCTAAATGACCAAGCATTAAGATAGGTATTATATGGATAGGAATGGTCTCTGAGGAAGTAATCGTTAATAAATAGACTCACACATGTATAATTACTCCAATACAATAGAAGCTTAGTTTTCAATCTTGTAACATGGGACCAAGTCAGCAGAACAGCCCTCTTCCATGCCATCTTTCTGAACTAAATGAAAAGACGCTCTGCAATCTTCAATATATGGCTTCTAGCGGGCTGAAATGGGGAAAAAAAGGCGGTAGCAAGGTGAGGGAGAAGCCCAGGGACATTTAACAGGCCTGGCTTGGAAGTGAGCCAAATCTCATTTATTCACCTTGCATTGAATAGACCTGGTCACAGAATCCCAGCTAGATGCAAGAAAACCTGGGAAATTCTATCTTGTGCTTCCCATATACACTTCATAACATAAAAAAGGTAACGTGTTTTTGGTGGACCGTTAGACATTTCTTCACAATCTACCTCTCTCACCATCAGATATGACTCTATACCCCATCCCTAAGTAGACAACTCAAAATCCAACCCACTTGCTGCATACAGTACAAAGTCCAGGATATATAGGTGCTGCACTGTCTTCATCATTTCCAGAGGTGGATTCTCATAATTTAATGATCCACATACCAAAAGGCCAATTATGTGCATTTTCCAACGTCACATGCCTATTTTATAAAGTGGAGCAAGGATAGCAATAAAAGCTACCATTCAGAATGTTGAAGGATACAAGATATACAGCAGCCACTCATCTGTAACAGTCATAGCATCCAAACTGCCAATTATCATGGAAGTCTCTACCCTGGCATGAGGGAAAGTCCTTCATTGACCTAAATACTATTATCTGAAAGAAACTGTAGTTATCCTCCAAAAACACATATAAGGGGGTTTTCGGGGACTATGTCCTCCTTGAGAGCAATATAGATTTCACAACTCCCTACTTGTTACATATATAAATTAGACAGTTAAGAAGTTGCTCTAAGTCTTGACTATTCAAAGACTCCTTTAGTGAAGGCTCACATTTCTTTGGAAACACCAGCTTTCAAAAACAGTAAGCTTCTGATTTACTTGCCTTCAGTCAGCACCAGGTGCCAGTAACTACAACTTAAATTTTCTCCTACACGTAATTTTCAAGTTTGATTTATTCCCTTGCCTCCATGCCCCTATGTCTCTCTCCGTAACAGCTACCTTGAGACCATATGAAGTGACAAACTTGAGGGGAAGGGAAGAATTTTTAATTTAAACCTTTCAAAGCTGAGTTTCTCTGTTTACTGAGGACGCTGATGAACCTTTGTTACTTACGTTCTTTTTAAGTCTCGTTTCCTATGGTTTAAGTTTCAAAACTCTTCACCCTTTTCTTTCTGCTTTTTGTTTCTGCCCCTGAATCAGTAAATTCTTGACCAAGATCATTGTTCTTATGTAATATCTTCCTAAATACAGTAAATAACAAGCTACCCAAGCTAGTAACATTCTGCTCTCCAGCCTCTTCTAGGGCCACAAACATTGAAGGCAATACTTCTCCTTATTAGTAAGGTTAGACTAACTGCCATAAAAATTAGAAATTAAAATGTAAACTGTATAAATACAATAGAAGGTTACTTTTATTCATGTAAAAGTATTGGGTAGGTGAACAGGTTAACGGGATTGTGCTTGTCCACACAATTGTTCAAGAACCCATTGTGACGGAGCTGCTGACATTGTCAACATGTTGCTTTCAAGGGCAACTGAGAGTCACTCTAATTCAAACCATACAAAAGTTCAGAGAAAATAGAGGAGCACAGGAAAGGATTTTAGTGCTGAACCTTGCCATACCACATGGCATGTCCACTCATGTTGCCTTGGCCAGAACTAGTCACGTGGCTCTACCTAGCTGCAAGGGAGATGGGATTATGCACTGCTTTCCTTTGAAAACTCTGTTTCGGAAGGGGGAACACATTTTTTGGTTGGTGGATAATTAGTCAAATCTGCTACAATTTGTGATTTGATAGGTGAGAAGCAGAAGACATTTTGGGGTGGGTGGGTTGGCCTGATTCTCATTTGAAGGGACATTTCAGGCAAAACAAATTGATAGAAGACGCCTTCAAGTGGAAAGATCTTGTTCTGAGGTTGTTTTCAATATCTCAGAGTAGGCCACTATGATGAAAGGATGATGAGGAAAGTAGAAAAGATGGTGCTAGAGAGGCATACTGGAGACAAATCAAGCAAGGAGAGTTAACAAATTTGAACTGTGTTCTAAATGCGATAATTTAGAATGTATTTTAAGTAAAAGAAGAAATTATTTAATATTTTAAAGACCATATCAGCATTGAAAAAAAAAACCTCTGCTTGTGGTATGGAGAATGGGGGTAGGAGTAATGGTAGAAGGTAGTAATCTTGATAAGACACTAAGGGGTGTGAAGAAGAATGAGAGAAGGATCTGGTACCAGATGTAGCATTAACTAGGCCCAATGGGCCATTAACTAGGCCCAATATGGATCACTTGGACAGTCATACCTCTGGGAGATGTGAGAAACTGCTATCTAAAAACACAGGGTGCTTACTGACCTAAATGAAAATCCTGGAAGCAAGGATCTCATTTGGACAAAGACAATAACTTGTATGTTCTCTTACTCTTTCCACATATACACAAAGTATTTCTTCCCTTTGATTATCCTCTGTTTCTTCATGTTAAAGATCTGCTCCCTAATTATTGAAACATTTTATGATGAAAATGTATACGTATATTTTTCTTAACGGAACTTCCCTACACAGGGATTAGAGATCTCATGGAGAGTGGAGGGAAACAAATATTTTCATGTTTCTGTATGATTAGGGCATTCAGAAAAAAGAAAACTGCAAGCTGGATTGAAGGATAAGTCTTGAAAGGTAAAAGATGACTGAAAAGTGAGAGATCTCAGGGAGATTTAAAGGGTTTACCTCCTTGGTGTTTGTTTACATTTCAAAGGATGAAACCCAGAGATGTCCTTTTACTTTCTGAAGGATTTTAAACCATTAGGGAACAAAGATTTCTCTCCCTCTTTCAGGAACAGAGGAGTACTCTGTAGCCTATATAAACTCCCACATACATAGTTTGGGGCTTCCTCTCCTATAGTACAAAAAAGTCCTTGGCATGTATGTTGTGATTTTGCCCCTGATTGCATTATTCTGAAGAGGGAATAATAGAACATGGAGAACTAATACAGTTATTGCTATAAGTGATAATACTCTGTCTCTGACCCAGAACCTTGGCATTGGCTTTCAGGTTCATGTAAATAAATAGACATATTAAAAATGTATCAGATTAATCAAAGGCAATCCTTTCAAAGAATCTGTACCACAGATTGATGGAAAAATCACTGAAGGAGAAATAAACATGGGAGAATGGCATGCATCTCTATGAATAGCATCATGGGAATAAAGCTCAGAACAAACTGAGACTTGTAAAAACTAATACGGACACTACAAAAGGATTCGTAGATAGTCCTTAAGCAAGATCAGCAGTGAAGGGGAAAAGGCTGTAATATTAAGAGAAGACAGAAAGTAGTCTACTAGTAAGAAAAATAACTTCTTTTCACTAAAACAAATTATAGTAAACCAAATTCATTCACTGCTTGATTAGGGTAATAAAACAGATATAATGGAATTTATTTAGGCAAACCATTTTGACTGCTAGTTACAATACCATTATAGAATGTTTTAAATAGGCTAGAATTAATAGAGTTACTGGACGAATGTGTGTCAGATTCTAAAACTTTGCATTGCATTAATGATTAATAGTGTCTTGTAGATCAGGAGAATGTTAGCCACTGGTCTGTCACAAGATGTAATCCTGTTTTGCATTTTAATCAGACTTGGCTAAAAGGTATATGCACTTTTTTGAACAAAAGAATTATAATTCAAAATTATCTTAGCTAGGTAAGCCAAAAAGTAGAAAATTAAATGTAACTGGTAAGTTCTCACTTGGTTTCAGAAAGCTAGCTACAAACTGGGGAACCCAGAATTAACAGAAGTTTGATTTGAACCTATCTTTGGAATTAGCACCCAACAGTTGTCATGAAATCTAGATTCTGAGCTAAATGACTGTGCCAGGAGTTTCGGTTCCAACATCATCGCTTAGTAGCCAACAAGAGTGTAACCTGAGAATAGCAGCCAGGCTGTGGCCAAACCCCAAAGCTAAGTAATGGGACCCAGTTGAGAACTAAGGGCTTTTAGTTCAGAATGCAGAACACTGGGTAGGGGGTCTCATCTACATAAAGCAATATTATATTGACATTATATATTGACAAAATATTATATTAACATATAAAAAATATTATATTGACATTGGCATGTGTGTGGGGAAAACATAAAAATGAAACACAAAAATCGAATAATGTTATTAGTTAATTATATTAATTGAATATTTACAAAAATAGCATAAATGAGAAAAAATCATAGTGACAAACATTTCAAATCCATTATTTTAATTGTCTGAATTAATTTAAAAAATTAGAAGTACAGTAAGTCCCCTACATATGAACCTTCAAGTTGCAAATTTTCAAAGATGCGAATGTGTGTTCGCGTATCCAATCACTTAAGTTAGGTCATGTGTCTGGCGTACATTGTCATGTGTGTGCATCCTCTACAAAATTAGAAATGCCCTCTTTATTTTCTGTTTGTTTTTTATGTATTATGTGTGTGAAATGTGTTATAAATCTATTACAGTGCAGTACTATATAGCCGATTGTGTTAGTTGGGTACCTAGGCTAACTTTGTTAGACTTACAAACAAATTGGACTTACGAATGTGCTCTCAGAACTGAACTAGTTCTTATGTACGGGACTTATTTATTGCCTTATAGACAACCAGATTTTGCTATGGGAGAAAATTCTAGACGTTAAAACATCTAGATGTTAGTAACACAGAGGCAATTTGGGAGTAATAAGAGAAAAACATTTTCAACTCTGAAAAGAATTTCCTTATATAATAGAGTGCCAAGTCCCTGAAAATTGTTCAAGCTAAGGCTGGAAAGTCATGTAACTAGAGATGGGATTGCTCTGAGATAACCTCCAAGACCTTGTCCAAATAAAATTCATTATTCTATTAAATCAGGTAAGCCTATGTGGAGAAGAGGTCAGGAAGATAGAAATATCCAAATATTATGAAAATACCTAGCAAAATCTGCGAAGGATAACGTTAGAGTAGAATCTGGAAATCATGTCTCTGGGAAGATTTTCAGGAATGCAGGAAACAATGGATCCTAAATAAATCTTGTAAGAAAAGCACTGGAGCTTGAAAAATAAAAAGTATTTGAAAAGAAAGTAAAATTCCAACTTTAGTGCTTTCCCAGCATTACTGTAGTTTCATGGGTTGAAATTTTCTAATTATTAATATACTTAAAACACTGTATATTAATATATCACTATGAATATCACAAAATACATGCAAATGAAACAGACTGTGCACATATGTATGTGTGAATATATATATGGAATATTATATATATATATTATATGGAATATAATATTATATATATATATATAATATACATATGGAATATTCCTCTGCCATGAGAAAGTAAGAAATTCTGCCATGTGTGACAACATGAATGGACCTTGGGGCATCATGCTAAGTGAAATAAGCCAGGCACAGGAAGAAAAATATTGCATGGTATCACTTATATATGGTGTTTTTTAAAAACTCAAACTTATAGAAACAGAGAGTAGAAAAGTGGCCGCCAGGGGGTAGGGCGTGGGGAAATAAGGAGAGGTTGGTAAAAGGGTACAAACTTTCAGCTATAAGGTGAATAAGGTCTGAGGATCTAACGTATAATGTGGTGAGTGTAGTTGATAACACCGTATTGTACAACTGAAGTGTGCTAAGAAAGTAGACCTTAAAGGTTCTCATCAAAAAACCAGAAAGAGGGCTTCCCTGGTGGTGCAGTGGTGCAGTGGTTGAGAGTCTGCCTGCCGATGTAGGGGACACAGGTTCGTTCCCCAGTCCGGGAGGATCCCACGTGCCGCGGAGCGGCTGGGCCCGTGAGCCATGGCCACTGAGCCTGTGCGTCCGGAGCCTGTGCTCCGAAACGGGAGAGGCCACAGCAGTGAGAGGCCCGCGTACCGCAAAAAAAAAACAAAAAAAAAAAGATGGAAGGAATCCTTTTACAATGTATACATATATCAAATTACCACATTTTAAATATCTTAATCTTTAAATACCTTACAATTTTATCAATTTTATATGTCAATTATCCCTCAATAAAGCTGAAGTTAAAAAGGAGGCAACAAAAAAAAGGAAAACGGTGGGCTAGAAACCTGGGTATAGCGATCTATCAGCAAATGGGTGGTTACTGAAGCCATAGGAGTGGGCAAGATTGTCCAGAACAATATAAAGACTGAGAAGAGAAGAGCTGGAGCAGATCCCTGCCTCACTCCAACAATTTAAGACACAGGCAGAGGAAATATTGCCTGGAAAAGAGGTCAAGAATAAATGACAAGATATTGTCAGAGAATATGAGGATAGAGGTGTTTGTGGTTGAAAATTTTAAGTGATTTGCTTAAAGGCCCTGTATTAGTTTTCTAGGGCTACCATAACAAAATGCCACAGGCTACGTGGCTTCAACAATAGAAGTGTATTTTCTCACAGTTCTGGAGGCTGGTTGTTCAAGTTCATGGTGTGGCAGGTTGTTTTCTCCTGATATCTCCCTCTCCTTTTCTCACAGTTGGCTGCCTTGTCGCTGTATCTTCACAAGGTCTTTCTTTTATGCATGATCAATCCTAGTGTCTCTGCTTCTTCCTATCAGGACACAAGTCATATTACGTTAGAGCCCCATCTTTATGACTTTTTTTAACCTTAATTAACTCTTTAAAGACCCCACCTCCAAACACAGTTACATTGGGGGTTAGGGCTTCAACATATGAATTTGTGAGGGGCCCAGTCTAGTATACCACAGGTCCACAGGTGGGAAATAATGACCTTGGGGTTCACCTGACTATTCACCCCATCCTGTTATTCTTTCTGTTATAGCACACTATTTCCCTGTGTGATATTTGAATTGGAATTTATTACTAACTCCATCTAGAAAACTGTAAGCTCTCTGTGTAACCTGTTCTATTTATGCTTATACCTAAGAGTAATTACCATAGCATCCAATAAATTGATGTATTAAAGGATATATATGAAGAAAAATCTCTGTCCATCCATTCAACGTAAGTTAGCCTTTCAATTAGTTATGAATGGCCCTTGCTAATTATCTTCACTGCAGTGCACACCTTTTATAAACTGTAAATGGATATAACCTAGGGGTCTCTTAGGAGGAATAAAGTCAAAGTGTTTAAGAGGAGAAAAGTCAAATACTAAAAACACAGCTGGCAAAAAAAGAGGAGAGAAGATATATCTGCAGATATCATCTCTACTTTATCCATTCTCCTCTCCTTTATTCAGTTTCTCAGTCCCTCTATTTCACAGAAAAGCAATGCTGGAGATTATAGGAGAAATGGTAAGCTAACCTATAAAGGACTGATGGCAGGAAAGGGAGGAGTGGTCCCACTGTGACATGCTACAGACTGTAAACAGAAAGCATCTACAATTGACACCTTGGGGCACAGAGACTGATAGCAAAATTAAAGTAGTAAAGATGTCTTTCAGTTTCCTTAGTGCAAATTTCCTTTTTGATTAGCTCTCCCATTTCTTACATCCTCCATTCCCTTTCAACAATCACTTTGATCAAAAATGGGAAGAAAGGAGCCGAATTCCTTGATGGAGGGAAGAGGTTAGGCGAAGATTTCTAATGCAGATGGAGATGGAGGCCAAGGATATCAAGGATGCAGTCAGTGTTTCAGATAATAATAGAAAGCCACGTGTAAAGCGCAGCCAGGAAATGACTTGGTGGGTTACAGTGTTAAACAGTCATTTTCTTATTAAGAAACATTGTCTTTACTAGCCACCAGAAAAGCTCCTCGCAATTTTTGCCTGCTGGAATGTAAGATACACATTTCATTTGTCTCTGTTCCTGAAATCCGTGGCTTGAAACTTGGAGAGCAGAAAGGTCATTAGATTTAGCTGGCCTAAAATAATACTCCATGAACCAATTTCGATTGTCAAGTAGAAGGATTGGCTTGGGATCTAAAAACCTGTAATTCTTTGGAATGAGTTAATTGACATCTTTTAAAATGTTAAATTTATTTGCACCGTTTAGGAAAATGTGTAGTCTCCATGAGCTCAGGATTGTGTTTTAAGAGAAAGATTTTATTTTAAGCCTGACGTTGAATGTTAAAAGACGTTCTGTATTATTTGATAATTTTGATAGATTTATCAGACATTATCCCTCATCCATTACTTCTGTCAAGGCATGAGATTTTAATATTTGATTCACCAAGCAAAATTTTCACAAAAGGAATTGCTGAAACTTTAAAATTTACGAACCCCAATGCTGAGACATTCCTACCTTCTTCCTTATTTCCAGCATTTTCCTGGATATGTACGGCTATATGTACGGCTATAACTCCTCCATTTTACCTGTCAACTGATGAGATCAGAATTTGTTTCAAAATTCTAAATTAAGAGAACTGTTGGAAGGAAGGAAAATATTATTTTATCTATGGATCGTTAATGATGTTCAGGACAGTTCTTTTTCATACATGATCTCTTATATGTATTTGTAATATGTGTCTCTGAGGTGTGTACAAGGGATGGCCCTGGCGAGGAGCTCTGTGTTCATTTAAAGGACGCTCAGTTGATCTTAGGTCTTCCAGACTCCCCACATTTCAAATGCAGTGGCCATGCTTTCCACTTAATAAAAAGTATTTTCAATAATTTGTAGATAATCCATGGAGTCTTGATGTAAATATTTCTGTCAGACAGACTTGGGGCAAGGAAGACAGGGAATTTTTGACTTCTTAGAGCACTTGGCTGAAGGTCATGATTTGTTTAAATGCTGTGGATTTTGCCTATTGTAGGACAATTCACCGCAGCAGGTAGTTTGATATTTCTCAGGGCAGGATGTACTCATAGATGTACATATGAATTCTGAGCATAACCAGAAAATCGTATGTATTATGTAATATATATGTATTTGTTGTTATTGTTGTTTGCTTGCTTTTTTTAAATTTCTATTTTTTTTTTTTTTTACATCTTTATTGGAGTATAATTGCTTTACAATGGTGTGTTAGTTTCTGCTTCATAACAAAGTGAATCAGTTGTACATATACATACGTTTGCTTGTTTTTAAGATATTTGTTTTACTCCTCTGCTCAGGGAAAGACCTAAAGACATCTGTTCTCAAGCTTGACTGGCTGTTAGGATTACCTGGAGAGTCCTTAGAAATTCTGATGCCTGAGATCCACTCCCAGAGATTCTGATAAAATTGGATTAAAATAATGGTATTTTTAAGCTCCCCAGGTATTTCTAACGTGCACCTGAGGTTGAGAGCCATTGCCTTTGGCCACTGTGCAAAGTCAGACTCTTAGGGCCCATGGCAATGCCTATTTCTTGAATTTTGATTTTAGACTCAGAGTTGCCTGAGTTTAAGTCCATGCTCAGCTGCCTACTATCTAGGAAGGGCCTTATTAGTTTGTAAGGCTCAGATTACTTTATGTTAAATATGGAAAATAATAGTAGCTACCTCATGGGACTGTTGGAAAGATTAAATGAGATGCTGCAATTTAAAACTGTTAACTAAGGGCTTGGCATAGAGTAAGACCTGAATATATACTAGCATTACTCCTGCTACTACTGCCGCTGTTATACTTTTCTGAACACTAACCACAGTATTCAGACATTTCCAGTGGAGAGACGGCCATGGGGGGTGGATTTTTGCAGACTCCTTCTCACAGAGGAAGGCCAGGCTTCCACCCAAATCCTCAACCTGTCTTCTCCTCTTGCTAGCACATTTGATGAAAACCTCTTTCACATAGAACACAAATATTTTTGAATTGTTCTCTTAGGTTAATGTTGCTTAGTAAAATGTAAGCCAGGTAAAAATGCAGCCATCGTTTTTTACTTTGCACTATGTATTTTCAGTATGTTGGTCTATATTAGACTGAAATCTTGAAGTCAGGGTCCAAGTCCAATTCTTCTTCATGTTTACATAATATCTAGCCCAATTTTTTACACCAAGTATTCACTCAAGACAAATAAGTGGTTAAATGAATCAACAAGTTATCAACCTAACAACCCAGGCAGATCACATCTTGCTTCACTGACTTTTAGTCTCCGGAAAAGCATCACAGAATGAAAAGTTTTGGTAGCTACTTTCATGCTATCTTGTGATTCTTCATTCCTTGTCAGCTGAAAGCTTGGTGATAGT
Source organism: Orcinus orca (assembly GCF_937001465.1). Lineage (NCBI taxonomy): Eukaryota > Metazoa > Chordata > Mammalia > Artiodactyla > Delphinidae > Orcinus > Orcinus orca. Next base: position 73,453,713 of record NC_064570.1, read on the forward strand.
ATGAGCTCTGTCTGTTACTCTCTTCCCTAGGAGAATTTCTCTTACTCAGTAAATACTTGTAACAGGATTGCATGAATTTATGAATAAATACTTGAGATATAAGCCCTTCCTCCTCTGTGTGGATAGTTTTCGCGCTCCAGACAATTCCTTTCTGCGTTGCATAAATCAGTGTATCTGTACATGGTGTCACTGTTTCAGAAGTATGTGTGTGCATATGTTTGTATGTGTGTATGCTTTCTTTCCTAAATTAGATTATATCTTCCTCAAGGGAGGGGGCTTAAGTCTGACCCCCTTCACATCCTCCAGGCTACTTAGCCAAGGTCTGGACATGCGCTGAATGATGATTAATAAAAATGTTTATTGATTGCTCTCTTCCCAAGCAGCAAAGGCAAGAATGTTGTTATTGTTATCTTTTCCATTTTCCACTTCAGTTTTGTTTTATAGGGAAGCCTAAGAAGTCCCCTTCCATGGGGAAATCTTGTAGCAAATTAAATCCTCATTTCTGTGGGCCCATGTGTGTGATGAGAGCTGCCTGGAGGAGAAGGAAAACCCAGCCTGCCTCCAGGCTCTGTCCCGCTCTATGGCTCAGAGACCTCAGCAAGGAAGTAAACAGGGTCTAAATGAATTCTGCAGATGATACTAAAATGGGAAATGTTGGAATAATAACATGGGCCCTAGCAAGGAAAATAAAATAAGGTTCATCTTGGAAAAAAGAACTAACACATCGAGGGGAAAAATAATTCGAAACACAGATTCAGCAGGAGGGACAAACTTGGAAAGCAACGCATATGGCAGGCTCTCCTTACACGGTCCAAAGTCAGGGTTGACATTTCAGTGCACTCACCCACCTTGCTCCCCTTCATCACCGAAAGGGTGACACTTTTCTGTGCTTCCAATAAAATTTGGGGCTGAAATTTTCATATCCCAAGTTGAACCCTTTTGACGTAGGCAGGCAAATGTAACTAGAAAATTTCAGACATAAGTAATGAAATGGACAAAGGAAAAATTCAAGTATTTATTCGTAATGATCGTTTCTCAGAGCAGAACAAGAAGAGATCATCAGAACAGAAACCATGGGGCAAAACACACTCTACAAAGTAAAATATTTATATTCATATCCCATCACAACTTCCACCACATTTATTTAATGGCCACAGCATAGGGGCTCTTGCTTTAGAAAGCGATGAATTGAGGATGCTGTTCAGTGGTTCAGATGGGTTACCATTTTGATTTCTCCCTCAGTCTCCACAGTGTTATCTTATTTGTAGCATCATTACTGGCCCTGTTATGGCCTTCTGCTCTCAACTGTCAGCTATACCACTTTTACTTCTACCAAGGCACAGTGAGAGAACTGATATTTCTATAGTGCTGGGATATATTGGTCTTATTGATATTTAAAACATTCTGTAGTATAAAGTGGCTTTAGTGTAATCTCACATATAATCCTCAAAAAATGGATTACAGCTTCAAACAGTCTGTTTGACCCCTACCATTTTTTATCATTTCAGCTCTCTTTACTTTACTAGATCTCTCTACATTAGATTCCATCCACACTAACAGTTAAAAGGAGCAGAAGAATCTCACCCAAACAGATTTGGAATCTTGGACAAATTCAGATTAGCATGAAAACCAGATAAAAAAAGAGACAGACTAAACATATTGATTTTCATCATTAGCCTGTTGCCTGATGTTCATTTGCTCCACCCTGATTTCTTTTAGGCCAAGAGTATGAGACTGCAATTATTTTTAAGGTTTCTAAGAAAAAATTGTTTACCATCATTATTTTAATAAGCAAGAACCCTGGTGTTTTCTAGGAGTGAGTAAATTTCAGACAGAATGAAAACAATGTATATTTTCATTCTCTTAAATAATATTTAGACTGGAACTCATCTGCCAATTAAAAAACTATCTGGACTTGTACTTCTCACCAAGATAAGGTAAAAGAGACTAAATTTACCCTATTGCCTGAAACAACCAAAAATAGACAGTCAAAATATGTGAGAAAAAGTTTACAAGACACTACACATCAGACAATGAAGAACACTGGTCTCTGAGAGACGGGGAAAAAATGAGACCTAAAATTGCCCCCAAGCTATTAATTTGGGAGACTTTTCAGGTCGCAATTCAGGGAGAAGGAACCCATACAGAGACTGGTAAACTACTTAAGATGAAAGGACAGCTGAAATTCTGGGGAGATTCTGAAATACACAGGAAACTGTATCATAGATGAAAGAGAGTCAGGAAGACAAATTTCTAGTTTTGGAGAGGGTCTATCTTGAGTATCCAATTGAGTACCGATCAGCAAATTAGTGTGAGAAAACTACCCTAACCAGGGGAGACTACTACCTAAAAAGATAGACCTAAAAGCATTGCTCAGCACCTATATAGATGCAGGAATTTTATCAGTTCCCACTAAGCATATTGGGAAACCTTATATCCATAGCTCATTAGGTAGAGTACACAAACTGGTCTTGTCTTAATAGTGGGAAATAATTAGCCATAGGCTGATAACTGCTCTAGCTCCACCTAACCAATCTTAGCAAAACAAAAAAATCATTTCTTCATGTAATTTAACTTCATTCTAGAGCAAAGCTCAACATTTGTGGCAATGTGAAAATATTCAGCACCCAACAGAGTAATATTTACAATGTTTAGCATTCAATAAAAAAAAAATTACCAGGTAACAACAAACCAGTAAAATATGACTCATAATGAGGGATGATTAATCAAAAGCAACCCAGAACTGACACAGATGTTAAATAGCAGATAAGAATATTAAGCAGGTATTATAAATGTACTGCATATATTCAAAAAGTTAGAGATATGGAAGATTTAAAAAACTTTAAACTTCCTGAGATGAAAACTACAATGTATAAGATAAAAAAAAAATACACTGGCTGGGATTAATGGCAGATTAGACAGTAGATATTGTGCCAGAAAAGATAAGTGTACTTTGATATCATAAGTAATAGAACTATCTAAGATGAAACACAGAGAGATGAAGAAAGCATCAGTGAACTGTGGGAAAAATTCAAATGGATTAATATGTATGTAATTTGCATTCTGGAAGGAGAGAGAGGAAGGAGGGAAGTAAAATAAAATTGAAAACTAATGGACACAGGTTGTTTTTTTTTAATTAAAAAAAATCTGTAAGTATGAAAATCCAAGAAGCTCAGTAAACCCCAAGCACAAGAAATATGCAGAAAACTGTACCAAAGCACATCATGGTTAAATTACTTAAAACCAGTGAGAAGTAGAAAATCTTAAATTCGGTGAGGGAGTATTATGTACAAAAGAATAAAGATAAGGATGAAAGCTTATGTCCTGTTGTAAACAACAGAAATGAGAAGTCAGCGAGACACCATTTTAAAAATACTGAACAACAAAACCTCCACTCAGAACCAGAGGGAAATCAGTGAAAAATTTTATAAAAAGAATAATAGAGAAACTACATAAAACCTATATTTAGTTCTTTGAGAAAATCAATGAAACTAAGAAACCTCTAGCCTAAGATCTCAGGAAAAAAGAAGATACAAATTAACAATACCAGGAATGAGAAAGGTGACATCAGTATAGTTTCCACAGATATTAAAGGATAGTAAGAGACTATAAACAACTTTATGTCAATAACTACAATAAATTAAATGAAATGGACAAATTCCTTGAAGGACACAAACTACTTTATTCAGCTCACTTAAGCTAACTCAAGAAGAAAGAGATAACCTGAAGAAATAGATAATCTATTAGAAAAACTGGAAGTTAAAAAAAACTTTACACAAAGAAATTGCAGGAGTACGCGGCTTCACTGGTACATTCTACAAAACAGTTAAGAAAAATCTAATATCAATTCTACAAAAACTCCTCCAGAAAACTGAAGAGAAGGTAATAATTTTTAACTGATTTTATGAGGCCAGAATTACCCTGGCCAGAAAACTACCAGAAAACTACAGAGAAATGTTCCTCATAAATATAGATGCAAAATTTCTAAACACAATTTTAGCAGATCAAATACAACAATATACAAAAAGCATGACCAGGTGGGATTTATCCTAGGAACACAAAGTTGATTTAAGATTTGGTAAATCAATCAACGTAACTTACCATATTAACAAACTAAAACAAGCAAACCAACGCCGCCACAAAAATTCAGGATATAATCATTGAACAAGTGCAAAAAAACTATTTGACAAAATCTAAACTCTATTTCAGATACAAACTCGCAGCAAAGTGGAAATAGATAAGAACTTTTTAACCTAACAAAGAACACCTATGAGGAAGCTTTACAGCTAACATTATACTTAATGGTGAAAGACTGAATATTTTCTAAGTTTACAAATAAGACAGGATGCTCACTGTCTCTCCTATTTAATGTTGTACTGAAGGGTCTGAAAAGTAAAATAAAGTAAGATAAATAAATAAAATGTATCCATATTGGAAAGGAAGAAGTACAACTGTCCCTATCCCTAGATGACATGAATACCTATTTAGAATACCCAAAGCAATCTATACAATTGACTTAGAACTAATAAGTGACTTTATCAAGTTTTATCAACTGAACACAAGACCAATAAATTAAAAAATCAATTGTATTTTTTATACTAGCAGCAAACAATAATAAATTGAAATTAATAACTAATAACATTTACAATAGCATCAAAAATATGAAAGTAGAAACAAAAGAGACTTCAGGCTGAATGCTGTTAAATCAGTTATTAGAAAAATTATTTAGATGATAGTATGGTTTGGAAGGTTTAATAATGATAGATATTGAGACCTGAAGGACTTTTCCAAGAATGGTAACCAAAATTGTCCTGCCACTGCTGCTTAGAAAATAGCTTCATATCTATTGCATTACTGTGTGAATTATATTATAATTGTGTAATTTTATTTTGTTATTTAGCTAGTGCATTACATGACAAAACTGTTTTTAGAGTTTAATAAGTTTCAATTCTTTGAGGAAATTTCTTCATCTCTTCATGAATATAAATGCCTCTTGATGTTATTTTTGTTAGAATTAAGTATTATGGGTGGGGCACCCTCAAGATGGCAGAGGAGTAAGACGTGGAGATCACCTTCCTCCCAATAAATACATCAAAAATACATGTACACATGGAACAATTCCTACAGAACACCTACTGAACGCAGGCAGAAGACCTCAGACTTCCCAAAAGGCAAGAATATCCCCACGTACCTGGGTAGGGCAAAAGAAAAACGAAAAAACAGAGACAAAAGAATAGGGACAGGACCAGCACCTCTGTTAGGGAGCTGTGAAGGAGGAAAAGTTTCCACACACTAGGAAGCCCCTTCACTGGCAGAGACAGGGAGTAGGCAGGGTGGAAGCTTCGGAGCCACGGAGGAGAGCACAGTAATAGGGGTGCGGAGGGCAAAGCGGGAAGATTCCCGCATAGAGGATTGGTGCCGACCTGCACTCACCAGCCGGAGAGGCTTGTCTGCTCACCCGCTGGGGCGGGCGGGGCTGGGAGCTGAGGCTCGGGCTTCGGAGGTCAAATCACAGGGAGAGGACTGGGGTTGGCGGCATGAACATAGCCTGAAGGGGGCTAGTGCACCACAGCCAGCTGGGAGGGAGTCTGGGAAAAAGTCTGGACCTGCCTAAGAGACAAGAGACCATTGTTTCAGGGTGCACGAGGAGAGGGGATTCCTTCCCTGTCTGCCCACAGAAGGCAGAGCAGCACCTAAACGAGGTCCAGAGACGGGTGTGAGGGGCAGCTATCAGCTTGGACCCCAGAGACAGGCATGAAATGCTCAGACTGCTACTGCAGCCACCAAGGAGCCTGTGTGCAAGCACAGGTCACTATCCACACCCTCCCGGGAGCCTGTGCAACATGCCACTGCCAGGGTCCTGTGATCCAGGAACAAGTTCCCAGGAGAACACACAGCATGCCTCAGGCTGTTGCAATGTCACGCCAGCCTCTGCCACTATAGGCTCGCCCCACATTCCAATTATAACTACCGTACCCCTCTCTCCCCAGGCATGAGTGAGCCAGAGCCCCTGAATCAGCTGCTCCTTTAACCTCGTCCTGTCTGGGCAGGAACAGACGCCCTCCGGTGACCTACACGCGGAGGTGGGGCCAAATCCAAGGCTGAACCCCGGGAGCTGTTCGAACAAAGAAGAGAAAGGAAAATCTCTCCCAGCAGCCTCAGGAGCAGCAGATTAAATCCCCAAAATCAACTTGACGTACCCTGCATCTGTGGAATACCTGAATAGACAACAAATGTTCCCAAAATTGAGGAGGCAGAATTTGGGAGCAACTGCAGACTTGGGCTCTGCTGTCTGCGACTGATTTGTTTCTGGTTTTTATGTTTATCTTAGTATAGTTTTAGCACTTGTTATCACTGGTAGATTTGTTCATTGGTTTGGTTGCTGTCTTCTTTTTTTATTATTATTTCTTTATTTTAATAACTTTTTTTTCTTTCTTTTTTTCTCCCTTTTCTTCTGAGTCATGTGGCTGACAGGGTGTTGGGGCTCTGGCCTGGTGTCAGGCCTGAGCCTCTGAGGTGGGAGAGCCGAGTTCAGGACACTGGACCAGCAGAGACCTTCCGGCCCCAGGTAATATCAGTCAGCAAGAGCTCTCGCAGAGATCTCCATCTCAGCACTAAGACCCAGCTCCACCCAATGGCCAGCAAGCTCCAGTGCTGAACACCCCATGCCAATCAACTATCAAGACAGGAACACAAACCCACCCATTAGAAGAGAGGCTGCCTAAAATCACTAAGTTCACAAACACCCCAAAACACACCACTGGATGTGGACCTGCCCACCAGAAAGACGAGACCCAGCCCCACCCACCAGAACACAGGCACCAGTCCCCTACACCAAGAGGCATACACAGCCCACTAAACCAACCTCGCGCTTTGGGGGCAGACACCAAAACCAAAGAAACTACGAAACTGCCACCTGCAAAAGGGAGACCCTCAAAACAGTAAGTTAAACAAAATGAGAAGACAGAGAAAGATGCATCAGATGAAAAAGCAAGGTAAAAACCCACCAGACCAAACAAATGAAGAGGGAATAGGCAGTCTGCCTGAGAAAGAATTCAGAGTACTGATAGTAAAGATGATGCAAAATCTTGGAAACAGAATGGAGAACATACAAGAAATGTGTAACAAGGAATTAGAAGAACTAAAGAGCAAACAAACAATGATGAACAACACAATAAACGAAATTTAAAATTCTGTAGAATGAATAAATAGCAGAATAACTGAGGCAGAAGGACGGATAAGTGACCTGGAAGACAAAATAGTGGAAATAACTACTGCAGCGCAGAATAAAGAAAAAAGAATGAAAAGAATTGAGGACAGTCTTAGAGACCTCTGGGAAAACATTAAACACATCAACACTCAAATTACAGGGGTCCCAGAAGAAGAAAGGAAAAAGAAAGGGTCTGAAAAATATTTGAAGAGATAATAGTTGAAAATTTCCCTAACAAGGGAAAGGAAATAATCAAGTCCAGGAAGGGCAGAAGAGTCCCATACAGGATAAATCCAAGGAGAAACATGCCAAGACACATATTAATCAAACTATCAAAAATTAAATACAAAGAAAAAATATTAAAAGCTGCAAAGGAAAAGCAACAAGTAACATACAAGGGAATCCCCATAAGGTTAAGAGCTGATTGTTCAGCAGAAACTCTACAACCCAGAATGGAGTGGCAGGACATATTTAAAGTGACGAACAAGAAAAACCTACAACCAAGATTACTCTACCCAGCAAGGATCTCATTCAGATTTGACAGAGAAATTGAAACCTTTACACACAAGCAAAAGCTAAGAGAATTCAGCACCACCAAACAAGTTTTACTACAAATACCAAAGGAACTTCTCTAGGCAGGAAACAAGAGAAGGAAAAGACCTAAAAAAAAAAAAAAAACCCAAACACTTAAGAAAATGGTAATAGGAAGATGCATATCAATAATTACCTTAAATGTGAATGGATTAAATGCTCCAACCAAAAGACATAGACTGGCTAAATGCATACAAAAAGAAGACCCGTATATATGCTGTCTGCAAGAGACCCACTTCAGACCTAGGGACACATACAGACTGAAAGTGAGGGGATGGAAAAAGATATTCCACGCAAATGAAAATCAAAAGAAAGCTGGAATAACAATTCTCATATTAGACAAAATAGACTTTAAAATAAAGACTATTACAAGAGACAAAGAAGGACACTACATAATGATCAAGGGATCAATCCACAAAGAAGATATAAAATATTGTAAATATTTATGCATTGAACATAGCAGCACCTCAATACATAAGTCATATGCTAACAGCTCTAAAAGAGGAAATCAACAGTAACACAATAATAGTAGGGGACTTTGGACTTCCCTGCTGGCACAGTGATTGAGAATCTGCCTGCCAATGCAGGGGACATAGGTTCAAGCCCTGGTCTGGGAAGATCCCCACATGCCATGGAGCAACTAAGCCTGTGCGCCACAACTACTGAGCCTGCTCTCTACAGCCTGTGAGTCACAACTACTGAGCCTGCGTGTCACAACTACTGAAGCCCATGTGCCTAGAGGCCATGCTCTGCAACAAAGAGAAGGCCCCACAATGAGAAGCCCGAACACCGCAACGAAGAGTAGCCCCCACTCGCCACAACTAGAGAAAGCCTGTGTACAGCAACAAAGACACAACACAGGCAAAAATTAATTAATTAATTAATTAACTAAAAAAAATAATAGTAGGGGACTTTTTTTGTTTGTTTTTTTTTTGTTTTTTTGCGCGGGCCTCTCCCGTTGCGGAGCACAAGCTCCGGACGCGCAAGCTCAGCGGCCATGGCTCACGGGCCCAGCCGCTCCGCGGCATGTGGGATCTTCCCGGACCGGGGCACGAACCCGTGTCCGCTGCATTGGCAGGCGGACTCTCAACAACTGTGCCACCAGGGAAGCCCAATAGTAGGGGACTTTAACACCCCACTTTCACAAATGGACAGATCATCCAAAATGAAAATAAATACTGAAATACAAGCTTTAAATGATACATTAAACAGGAAGGACTTAATTGATATTTATAGGACATTCCATTCAAAAACAACAGAATACACTTTTCAATTGCTCATGGAACATTCTCCAGGATAGATCATATCTTGAATAACAAATCAAGCCTTGGTAAATTTAGGGGATATTGAAAGCATATCAAGTATCTTTTCCAAACACAATGCTATGAAACTAGATATCAATTACAGGAAAAAAATCTGTAAAAAATACAAACATACGGAGGCTAAATAATACACTATTAAATAACCAAGAGATTATTGAAGAAATCAAAGAGGAAATCAAAAAATACCTAGAAAAAAATGACAATGAAAACACAATGAACCAAAACCTATGGGATGCAGAAAAAGCAGTTCTAAGAGGGAAGTTTATAGCAGTACAATCCTACCTCAAGAAACAAGAAACATCTCAAGTAAACAAATTAACCGTACACCTAAAGCAATTAGAGAAAGAAGAACAAAAAAACCCAAAGTTAGAAGAAGGAAAGAAATCATAAAGAAATGAATGAAAAAGAAATGAAGGAAACAACAAATATCAATAAAACTGAAAGCTGGTTCTTTGAGAAGATAAACAAAATTGATAAACCATTAGCCAGACTCATCAAGAAAAAAAGGGAGAAGACTCAAATTAAGAGAATTAGAAATGAAAAAGGAGAAGGAAAAATGGACACTGCAGAAATACAAAGGATCATGAGAGATTACTACAAGCAACTCTATGCCAAGAGAATGGACAACCTGGAAGAAGTGGACAAATTCTTAGAAAAGCACAACCTTCCAAGACTGAACCAGGAAGAAATAGAAAATATAAACAGACCAATCACAAGTACTGAAATTGAAACTATGGTTAAAAATCTTCCAACAAAAAAAGCCCAGGACCAGATGGCTGCACAGGTGAATTCTATCAAACATTTAGAGAAGAGCCAAGCCTATCCTTCTCAAACTCTCCCAAACTCATTTGATGAGATCACCATCATGCTGATACCAAAACCAGACAAAGATGTCACACACAAAAAAACTACAGGCCAATATCACTGATGGACATAGATGCAAAAATCCTCAACAAAATACTAGCAAACAGAATCGAACGGCACACTAAAAAGAACATACACCATGATCAAGTGCGGTTTATCCCAGGAACGCAAGGATTCTTCAATATATGCAAATCAATCAATGTGATACACCATAGTAAAAAATAGAAGGATAAAAACCATATGATCATCTCAACAGATGCAGAAAAATCTTTCAACAAAATTCAACACCGATTTATGATAAAAACTCTCCAGAAAGTAGACAAAGAGGGAACTTACCTCAACATAATAAAGGCCATATATGACAAACCCACAACCAACATCATTCTCAATGATGGTGAAAAACTGAAAATTTTTCCTCTAAGATCAGGAATAAGACAAGGTTGCCCATGCTCACTGCTATTATTCAGCATAGTTTTGGAAGTTTTAGCCACAGCAATCAGAGAAGAAAAAGAAATAAAAGAAATCCAAATCAGAAACGAGGAAGTAAAAATGTCACTGTTTGCAGTTGACATGATATGATACATAGAGAATCCTAAAGATGCTACCAGAAAACTACTAGAGCTAAGCAATGAATTTGGTAAAGTAGCAGGATACAAAATTAATGCACAAAAATCTCTCGCATTCCTATACACTAATGATGAAAAATCTGAAAGAGAAATTAAGGAAACACTCCCATTTACCGCTGCAACAAAAAGACTAAAATACCAAGGAATAAACCTACCTAAGGAGACAAAAGACGTGTATGCAGAAAACTATCAGACACTGTTGAAAGAAATTAAAGATGATACAAACAGATGGAGAGATATACCATGTTCTTGGATTGGAAGAATCAACTTTGTGAAAATGACTCTACTAGCCAAAGCAATCTACAGATTCAATGCAATCCCTATCAAACTACCAATAGCATTTTTCACAGAACTAGAACAAAAAATTGCACAATTTGTATGGAAACACAGAAGACTGCGCATAGCCAAAGTAATCTTGAGAAAGAAAAACGGAGCTGGAGGAATCAGGCTCCCTGACTTCAGACTATACTACAAAGCTACAGTAATCAAGATAGTATGGTTCTGGCACAAAAACAGAAATATAGATCAATGGAACAGGATAGAAAGCCCAGAGATAAACACACACACACATATAGTCACCTTATCTTTGATAAAGGAGGCAAGAATATGCAGTGGAGAAAAGACAGCCTCTTCAATAAGTGGTGCTGGGAAAACTGGACAGCTCCATGTAAAAGAATGAAATTAGACAACTCCCTAACACAATACACAAAAATAAACTCAAAATGGATTAAAGACCGAAACGTAAGGCCAGACACTATAAAACTCTTAGAGGAAAACATAAGGCAGAACACTCTATGACATAAATCACAGCAAGATCCTTTTTGACGCACCCCCTAGAGAAATGGAAATAAAAATAAACAAATGGGACCTAATGAAACTTAAAAGCTTTTGCACAGCAAAGGAAACCATAAACAAGATGAAAAGACAACCCTCAGAATGGGAGAAAATATTTGTACATGAAGCAACTGACAAAGGTTAATCTCCAAAATATACAAGCAGCTCATGCAGCTCAATATCAAAAATACAACCAAGCCAATCCAAAAATGGGCAGAAGACCTAAACAGACATTTCTCCAAAGAAGATATACAGATTGCCACCAAATACATGAAAGGATGCTCAACATCACTAATCATTAGAGAAAAGCAAGTCAAAACTACAATGAGGTATCACCTCACACTGGTCAGAATGGCTATCATCAAAAATTCTACAAACAATAAATGCTGGAGGGGGTGTGGAGAAAATGGAACCTTCTTGCACTGTTGGTGGGAATGTAAATTGATACAGCCACTATGGAGAAAAGTATGGAGGTTCCTTAAAAAACTAAAAATAGAATTACCATATGACTCAGCAATCTCACTACTGGGCATATACCCTGAGAAAACCATAATTCAAAAAGAGTCATGTACCACAATGTTCATTGCAGCACTATTTACAATTAGCAGGACATGGAAGCAACCTAAGTGTCCATTCATAGATGAATGGATAAGGAAGATGTGGCACATATATAAAATGGAATATTACTCAGCCATAAAAAGAAAAGAAATTGAGTTATTTGTAATGAAGCAGATAGACCTAGAGTCTGTCACAGAGTGAAGTAAGTCAGAAAGAGAAAAACAAATACCATATGCTAACAGATGTATATGGAATCTAAAAAAAAAATGGCTCTCATGAACCTAGGGGCAGGACAGGAATAAAGACGCAGACGTAGATAATGGACTTGAGGACACGGAGAGGGGGAAGGGTAAGCTGGGACGAAGTGAGAGAGTAGCACAGCCATATATACACTACCAAATGTAAAATAGATAGCTAGTGGGAAGCAGCCACATAGCACAGGGAGATCAGCTCGGTGCTTTGCGACCACCTAGAGGGGTGGGATAGGGATGGTGGGAGGGAGATGCAAGGGGGAGGGGATATGGGGATATATGTATACATATAACTGATTCTCTTTGTTTTACAGCAGAAACTAACAACATTGTAAATCAATTATACTCCAATAAAGATGTTAAAAAAATAATAAGTTAAGAATTAAGTATTATGTAAAACCCTTACTGTAGCACCTATTTCCTAAGAAATGTTCAAAAAATTTCAGTGGAATCTGTTTAGTTTTTAAAATTTATGCTAATGCATTGATTTGCCTAATATCATAATTCCAGTATAAATTCCCTGAAAATCCAAGACTCAGTGAAAGTATTGAGTAGATCTTCAACCAAAATTAATACAAACAAATCCTGCACTCTTGTACTTACCCCTCTCAGTAGAGACTGGACCCAGTAAACTTTGTTAATACATCCTCCCTTTTGTTATCTAGGATTAGCCTCTGCTAAAAATGCTTACCCAATAATAACTCATATATTTTTTCTGTTTAACAAGGTCACTGAATGATAAACTGTAAACAATTTTTTTTGCTTGTTTGTTTAGAATATTTTAGTTTCACATTTTCCCTAGTTTTTGTGTAGGATTTATGTATTCTTAATATTTTTCATATAAGTGAAGCCAGACATATCAGAGAACCAAACTAAACAACAAAGTTGTACCCTATTTATCAGAATAATAGCTGGACTTTTAAAGAAAAAGCTTTAGAATCAGATATATCCAATATAACTCTTACCTTAGCTTTGTGACTTTGGGCAAGTTATTTCTTCACTCTGCTTCATTTTCCCCTTTTGTAAAACATAGATTATAATCGTACCTTACCTAACAAGATCGCTATATAGATTTAAATAGATGTAATTAGTGTTTAGCACAGGATCTGAATAGAGTTCACACATATAGTTATTGTTAGTATACTGATGGGTATATCGTGGATCCATGTAAAACTCTCCAAAATCTATGGGTGTGTTGTGTGTCATTGGACTCTGAGGTCTCATGGATGATGCCGTAAACCTATCAGGGGAAATTAGATGTAAAGTTTATTCTTCCTCCCATCTCTGATGATATGGCCACATCTACTTTAGATGTGAGTTGTTATGTTGATGGGAGGGAGGCAAGTGCTGGGAATGAGTGAGATGTTGCAAAAGGAGAAGAGGTTTTGCAGGACTACATAAGTATTTGTCAAAATTACCCCTTTGAGCCAAAATTGTAGACACCTACAGTCTCGTGATGTTTGCATGAATGGGAACATCAGCCCAACTCTCTCTTTTCTACTCCAGACTTCTAAAGAATTGGAGCATTTAAAGAGGTGGCTTTGGAACACTCAAATTAGGTGTAAATTATTTTCCTTGTTTTCTCACCTGATTTTTAAAAAATTTTCTCCAACTAAAGAAAGAAGGCCAACAAAAAGTTTTATTGTTTACTATTATTACCACTATTACTATTATAGGTAATTTACTGATTACCTACCATGAGTTAGACATGGTGCTAGGTAATTTTTGTTATTCCATTCATCCTCACAAAAATTAATCCCAAAGAGTTGTTATTCTATTTCTCATTTATAGATGAGAAAGCTGAGGCTTGGTGATGTTAACTAATTTGCCCAAAGACATACAGGTAGTAAATATCATATATGGGCTTTGATCTCAATTGTCTGAAGGTAGGGTTCATGTGTTCCAGCTGTGGAATGTTTCCAAGCATTGTGTGTCTGGGGTTAAGACTGCTTAAGAACCAAGTTCTGAGAATCATATCTTGACTTTGACATTACTATGTAATTTCAAACAAATTACTTAAATGCAGTTTTCTCAACTGTTCTATTTATTCTACTGTTTTGTTACAAGGGAAAAATGCAATTCAGTTCTGTAAATTCCACTAAGAATTTGCATGTTACATATAAGGTTGCTTCCTTACCACCATGATTATGATTTTATAGCCCATATTAGTAAGAGTTTTCAGGTACCTTCAAAACAATTATTTTACAATTAAAATAAGCATCTTGTTGAATTAAGGTTAGAACCTAAGAAAAATAGTAAATTTTTAATGTTGCCATAATTACCCAAGGGAGACTCCAGTTTGATCACAAAGATTATAGAAAAGCATAGAACAAGCTTTAAGACAGCTAATACATGCCTTATCCAGGAAAAATATAATACAACCAAGTTATTACCATTTATCACATATGCTAGCCTCCACAGCAGTATGAAACTTCTCAACAACAAATCTTAATGAATATATAAAAAGATATATCTTACTATGATACGTAGACATATGATAGGTACATATTTTAACTCTCCTTAAGCACAGAGAATCAGATTTTCAGAGTTCAGTTCACGCAATTTTGATCAGATTGAGGTGTTTGTAGGGAAGTAATAGGTGATGAAGTTACAAATGGAGTTTAAGGACAGATTGCAAGAGTTCTTACTGCAAGTCTAAAGAATTTGTATTTTCCAGTGTGACACTGGAAAACCATTAAATATATCTGACTAAAGAAGGCACGTGTTAAAAGTCTGGGGTTAGAAATACCAGCAATACATCAGAACAATTCATATAGGGAAGGAAACCGAAGGCAAGAACAATCCAAGTGGCTATTTAAAGCTCAGGGATTGAAATAATGTGGCAGTGAGGAAAAAAAGAAGTGAATTAAAAAATGACAAATCAGGGGCTTCCCTGGTGGCGCAGTGGTTCAGAGTCCGCCTGCCGATGCAGGGGACGTGGGTTTGCGCCCCGGTCCGGGAGGATCCCACATGCCGCGGAGAGGCTGGGCCCGTGAGCCATGGCCACTGAGAAAAAAAGGCAAATCATAGTCAATTCTGTTTGGTGAGGGTTGAGTTTGCAAAGGAAAATTTGAATCTGATGATGTGAAAGAATACGTATATCAAAAGTAAAAGTAGGATATTTGCCTGAAAGTAAAGTCAGTTTTGAAGGAAAAGTTGAAGCACGCAGCATGTGAGGTGATTACAAGATCACAAGAATAATTAGCTGAACAGAGAGTTAGAAATATATAGCTGGAGCCCAGGAGAAACTTTAGGATCAGGCTAATAGATCTGAGAATCATTTAGCGAGAGAAGATATGTTTTCAAAGAATGAAAACTGAGAGAAAAGAGATGGGTTATTTTTAAATAACTCATATTTTCTATACAAGAGGAATAAATAAACATATGACAGAGAAAAGCAAAGATCAGAGAAGTAGCCACAAAATGCAATATATATATTAAATATATATATTAAATATATACTAAATGTATATATATATTTAAGAATACTATATATATATGAAAAAATATATATATATATATGAAGACCTAGGAAGGGAGACTTTCAAAATGCAGATGGAGAAGTGGATAGGAATTGTATTCTTTGTTTTCACAAATTTAGGAATCAGGACTTTAAACCAGAAGGACAAAAACTAGAAGAAAATATAAAGAAGAATGTTTTAAATTATTGAAAGAAATGGTAAAGAGAAAGTGGAGAAAGAAATATTTATTGAGGGCCTACTATGTCTGACCTATGTGTTGGACCTTGTGCTACAGAATCAGAGAACTGAATATTAATTAAAGGATGTTTCTTTCAAGAATAATCCCAGGGGCATCAGAACCATCCTATAAGTGACTCAGAAGAGATAATGAAGAAACTGGCTCAAGATAGAAGAGCCAATTTTTCATTACAATTGTGGAATTTCCAAAACTCAACTACCACAGTCCATAACATTTCATCCCAGTTGTTGGGTGTAGTTAAAACAGTGAATTCAAGCAGCAGAGCCATCACACCTTACTAGTAGAGTTTTGAAGCAGGGTGATGTCATAGCAATGTGCATGAAATGTGCATTGAAAGCTAGATTGGAGTTCAAAGTCAGTCTCCACTACTTACAACTAGTTTCAGTTTATTCTTATAAAGAATAAGAGAATTATGTTAGAAAGTAGCTATAATAGCTCTAATTGTTTTATGAGTATGACATTGAATAACTTTACAAATTGGAACATAGAAATCAATCTAATCTTAAAGCTTGAAAACAATGAACCAAAAGCAAATCATGTTATATAGACCAGGACAGCAACTATCTCCAAGTTAAGTCATAATCTTCATATATAAGTGTTTCCTACAAGTCTCTGAGCTGAGAGAGAAGACCTGATGATATTAAACACATACCTTGGAGGTTTATCATTAAAGCTTAAGTGCATTCAAGTGATGTAACAGAACGATTTCCACTCTAGATCAAAAACAATGTCTTAATGACACTGGAGACTGAGCTAAGGGTGGCAGTTGAAGTAGGTAATCAAAGTCTGCTTGTCAGAGACAATGAATATCGTTAGGATTTTGTTTTGTGTAACAGTTCATTTTATAAAAAGAAATTTTGTATTCCTAGAAATCCACCAGAGGGTACAAAACTGGGAAAATTAATGCCTCACATCAAAAAGAAAAGAAAAGATTCAAACTGGCATCCCCAAAGCTAACAATGAGAGGTTTGCTCTCAAGTTTGATCTCTGCCTTGTGTACTCTGGCCTCACAAACATTACAGTAGCCCCTCCTGGGTAAAATAAAGAAATCTGAGTTAGAGTCCACACATTCTTTTCCCACTTAGACACACATTCAATTGTTCCCTGGAGGATACTGTATGACATCGAGTGTTTACTGCCACAATATAAATGGGAGAAAAGTGAAAGAGAGGAAGAGCAAATGAAAAAAAAGATTCTATGTGTTTAAGGTTCAGGTTTAGCGCCTCAGTAAATATAATTTTAGCTCTGAAAACAAATCTTCAGTGGTCTTGTTAGAAGCACGGCTCAAGGACTTCATGTAGTATTTTCTCAAACTTCAAATATCTGCATACACACACACACACACACACATTTGAGTTAATCAAGAATCACTCGAATAAGGACCTGAGAAAGTACTGGTATATAAAATGTATATAGACACTAAATTCTAGAGAGCTACGGTATGACTACGTAAAATTAGGAGTTTGGGATTAACAGATACACAGTACTATATATAAAATAGATAAACAACGAAGATCTACTTTATAGCAGAGGAAACTATACTCAATATCTTGTAATAACCTATAATGGAAAAGGATCTGAAAAAGAATAATATATATATGTATAACTGTATCACTTGACTGTATATACTTGAAACTAACACAATATTGTAAATTAACTATATGATTATGTATCCAAAAAGAGACATCTATTTGCTGTACCACCTATTCTTCGAACTTCTGGTGTCCAAAGACTAGAGAGATATCTAAATTTAGTTATATATTAAATCCACTGAAAAATCCATCAACATTACAAAAGCTTCCACTGCCAACAAAAGGCATTTATATCTCCAACTACTTTGTGGATGAGGAATTAATCTTTGCTGACCACTGATGCAACAAAGAGTGAAAAGATGCATGTGTCTTCTCCACGTGTAAAGTTTAGGAACAGAGTTTCACAGATTAGTCTGCAAAACTAATACCCTAGACAGTTGGAGATGAGCAACTCCCTCTATAAAAAATTATATTTTTACTAATCAAGTCATATAGCTTGCTTAAGAGTTTTCTGATTTAATATCATCTGTTTGGGCAACTTTTTACATAGGTGAGGTAGGATATCTCTGGTTATACCTGGTACTGAAAGATTTCCTCCTAAAGTCCTGGAAATGTAAATAAATATTAATAGTATCTAATGGGGCTTAAAATGTATATAAGATTAAAATGTATGACAACCTGTATTCTTTTTCCTATGACTGCCATAACAAAGTACCACAACGGGGTGGCTTAACAGAAATTTATTAGTTCAGTCTGGAGCCTAGAAGTGAAAGGTAGGGCTGTTGGCAGAATTGATTCTGTCTGAGGGCAGTAGCCACAGGCATCCCTTGGCTTGTAGATGGTGTTCCCTGGTGTCTTTACATTGTCTTCACTCTGTACATGTCCCCATGTCTGAATCACATCTTCTTATGTGAACACCAATCATATTGGATTAGGGGCCCACCCTACTCCAGTATGACTTCATCTAATTACATTTGCTAATTATTATACATGAACTAATTACATTTGCAAGGGCTTTATTTCCAAATAAAATCATATTCTGAGTTACTAGGGATTAGAACTTCAATATAACAATTTTGAGGGGACACAATTCGACTCGGAATACAACCATAACCATGAAGCTAAAGAGTACTGAAAACGAGACAACATTTCTTATTATCCAATTCTTCTAGGTCTACAACAATCATAATATATATGTTCCTAGATTTATAAGTTCCTTGTGCAAATTATTAAACCCACAGAAATAGTTTTAATCTTACAAATAACAGAATAAGAGCAAGAGAAATCCTCAAAGACAAAACCAAACTATCAGGATAAGATGCGTTAGAATAGTTTTTATTTAACGGCTCCCAAAGGCATGCTAATAACTACTCATGGAAAGCCTTTAATAGCATTTGGGAAATCTGTAGATAACTAATGGATGTGTATAACTGGGTTTGGCTCAAACCTGATGCAGGCATGCTCATCACTTTTTCAGCTGTCTGTAACACTAGATAACTTCACTAAGGTTTAGTAAATGTCGGGAACTATTATAGCTTCTTTACCTGGATTTTTCTCACTACAACTCTTATAAAAGACATTGTCCCTACCTCCATTTAAGGAAGTATGTCTTGGGGAGGTTATATAACACAGCCAGGGATACAATGCTTGTTCAAAGGCCCTGAAAACTCCTGAAATGCTTCAGATGTTAGAGATTACAATATTTTAGAGAAAACTAGGAATGTACACATCTCCTTCTAGCTATCTCTTGATTGAGAAAATCATGCAATATTTAATTTTTCAGATTACAATATTCCATAAACCATCTTTCCAAACATTACAGGCAAAAAATAGGGCAAATTAATTCCCCAAAAGTGGTAAGTTTAATTTTCCCTTTCAAAGTAAATGATTAAACAACCCAAACCTACATACTCAACTGGGTGATAAATCAGATTATGTAATCTGCAACTTCAAAAGTCTAGAATATTGAAAGATAAATCTTTTGACTGACACAGGTTGGTGGCTTGGAGGTTATTTGCTAGTGCTTACCTATATCCAGCTGTCTTCTCACACATCCCGTTTACTGCTTTCATATTATTAGGTGGGACCTTGTTACAAATTTTAATCAAAGAGCTGGGAAGAGAAGTGGTCTCTCACTTCTGGGCTAAAGCACATATAGCTCATGCTTAAACCTCTGGGGCTTATGACCCTGGAAGCTTTGTGCTCTGCCACTCTGGACCCTGGGATACCTCTGAAAGGAAATTGCCCTAGTGTAGCACCTGTGGCAGACTTTGTATGTGTCAGGCCACTAAGCAGCTGGGGTGTATTTGTCACCAGAGCATAGCCTACCTACCCCAAGTAATACAGAAACACCAGAGTTTAGATTTTATTCGTCTGTCATTTTTAAGCTTCCTTAAGATTTGTCAAAAAATTTAACATTTTCCCCTGAACAGTCACAGAAGCCCAACACACAGGTGACTTCTTCGAGAAATCAGATTGGCAACACAAAAAAGGAAAGGCCTGCTTTTACGGTATGAAACCCATTCTTCACTTCACAACGGCCCTAAATGTATGGGACAGATGGAGAAACAAAGTGCCATCAAAAAGTTGCCAGCCTTGACACTCCTGGGACAAAAACGCTTCCAGGGCATAACTGCACAAGCCTTCAAAATCTGGAGGACTACTTCGCTTCATTGCCTTCATCAAATGTTAGGGATAGTAAAATGTTCACTGGGATAAAAACTAATGGAGAAAACAGGGAATGTGCTGGTGCTTTTGGGCAAATCAGGCATTTTCACTTTAGAAGTTCATGCAAAACCACAAAAAACAATCTTCTGAATTTAAGAAACTGACTGTTGACCCATCCAATTTCTCTAAAACTATTGTGTCCAAGTTATATAATCAGCTATAGAGACTATAAAATTTCAGACATTATAGTCTTGGAAAGAATATATTTGTTACAACCTGAATATTTGCTGAAATATTTGAACTGAATTCTCAACTAACATTGCAGGGTTTGGAGTCTGACTGGCTTTGATTCCCAGCTATTCTGCTTAATAGGACAAGGACTTTGGACGAATAGAATGTTTTGCTTCTTATAAAATGGGGAATATTTCCACATTATAGTGTGGTAAGTCATAAAGGAGGCTTATATACGACAATCCATTTACCAAAGGGCCTGACACGTAAAATGGACACAATGCCTTTTAATAAGTACTATTATTGTAAAGAAAATACATGAGTAAAATTAAATTAAAATGCACTTACAAATGACTTGTAATCTTTAATTTGAGCAGGCATAGGTATACTGTATTGGTGAATAGTTTAGGCTTTTGGGTTTGTCTGCTGTGCTCAAATCTCTGTAATACAACTTCCTCATTGTTGGGTGAAAAATTGAGTCAACTTGGCTAAATTATTTAATGGCCCAATTCTTCAGTTTCTTCCTCTGTAATATAGCCCAACTTAGAGGAATGTGAGAAATAAAAGTGAAAAATCATGAAAGAGCCTTTTATCACCAAATTAACATTTCCAAAAGTCAAAAGGGCTCTTGTATATACATCACTATTTAGAAAATTGTTATTAAATCTAATTACAAAAGTGTTCACTTGATATTATGTTATAGCTATCCCCAAAGATAATTAAGATGCAGCATTTGATAATATGTAAAGCCAGTACTAAAAATAGTGTATACAGAATTATTATGGAAAATTACTATATGCTTTAAGAAATACTTACAGATCAATTATAAAAGGAAAGTTAATACTTTCTATACAACAGCTGCAATATTTTGCATGGCTCCTCATTGGGTGTACTGAAATCTGTCCACAGTAAAAGCCTTATTGAATACATTATACGAAAGCTATGAAATAACAATGCAAAATTGCTTTTTATTGTTATTTCAGATAGCTACAGAAAGGTGTTGAGACAATACACACACCTGAAATAAACGACATTTTATTTGGGGAAGGAATTTTTTTTCAAAAAAACAATAGAGTTGGGAACACAGAGCAAGAACACACACATCTTTCCATGAGTTTTACTTTGCTTAGGCAGGGAACTGTTAAATTAGAGAAAAAAGTGGGCAGTCATTTTTCTACTTTGCTGCTAATCTTTTTACTATGGAAAGACTCTTTCAGGGCCCAGGAAAATGTGTACATGCCACCTGTACCCCGGTTGACTCCATTTAAGAAAATGTTTGTGAACATGGAACTGTCTTTGTCCATGACCTCACCTGAGCATCTCTACATAGCCATGTTCATTGTAGCACTATTTACAATAGCAAGGACATGGAACCAACATAAATGTTCATCGACAGATGAATGGATAAGAAGATGTGGCACATATATACAATGGAATATTACTCAGCCATAAAAAAGAAACAAAATTGAGTTATTTGTAGTGAGGTGGATGGACCTAGAGTCTGTCATATAGAGTAATGTAAGTCAGAAAGAAAAAAATAAATACCGTATGCTCACACATATATATGGAATCTTAAAAAAAATGGTACTGATGAACATTGTGGCAGGGTAGGAATAAAGATGTAGACTTAGAGAATGGACTTGAGGACACAGGTGGGAGGGGGAAGCTGGGGTGAAGTGAGAGTGGTATGGACATATATACACTACCCAATGTAAAATAGTTAGCTAGTGGAAAGCAGCAGCATAGCACAGGGAGATCAGTTCAGTGCTTTGTGACTACCTAGAGACATAGGAGAGGGAGGGTGGGAGGGAGGCTCAAGAAGGAGGGTATATGGGGATATATGTATGCATATGGCTGATTCACTTTGTTGTACAGCAGAAACTAACACAGTATTGTGAAGCAATTATATTCCAATAAAGATCTATGAAAAAAAGAGAATAAAAAGATAGTCTTTAAAGTTATCAAAGTGTAAAAACCAATTACAGTAATTCCATAGTAGACTTATCTATAAATGCCAGAAAACTATGGAAAAATATCTTCAAAGTCCTTTAGACAAATACCCATCAATCCAGAATTCAAAAGTGACATCCATATATTGTTGGATCTGCACAGACTTGAGTTATTTCATGGCCAGAGAAAATCCTCTCTAATAAAATTGTTAAGATCGGTCTATCTATCTATCTACACCAGTAAGAAAAGTAAACTCAAAAGAAGGAATAGATTTTTTTTCAATGTTGAAAATAAAAATTGATCAAATAGTTAGTAAACTTAATTAAACTTTGTTCATTAAAAAAACCCAAAGAACTAATTTTTGTATTTAAAAATGGCAAGGGAATTCCCTGGCGGCCCAGTGGTTAAGACTCTGTGTTTCCACTGCAGGGGCACAGGTTTGATCCCTTGTCAGGGAACTAAGATCCCACAGGCTGTGCAGTGCAGCCAAATAAAACCCAATAAAAATAAAGAAAAAAGTTTTTTTTTAATTAAAGAAAATATAAAGATTAAAATGGCAAGGTAAAACCTCTAAGGAAGAGTAAACATATGTTAGGGCGGAGTTTTGAATAATTTTATGAGGTCCTGTGTGAGGATGGGACAGCAGAGCACAGCCAAGAGTCTGAGGCTCCATGAAGGCAGGTATCATGTCCACTGTGTTTCAGCACAAGAAACGGTACCTTATGTTTAATAGACACTTAATAAAGACTTTTTTCCAGCTTTACTGAGATATAATTGACATATAAAATTGTGTAAGTTTAAGATGTGCAACATGTTGATTTGATACACTTATATATTACAGAATGACTACCATTGTTGGGTTAGTTAATACCTCTGTCACCTCACATAATTACTATTTCTTTTTTGTGGTGAGAACATTTAAGATCTACTCTCTTAGCAACTTTCAAGTATACAATACAGTACTCTTAACTATAGTCACCATGCTGCACATGAGATCCCCAGAAATTATTCATCTTATAACTGGAAGTTTGTACCCTTGGACCAACATCTCCCAATTTCCCCCACCACCTAACCCCTGGCAATCACCACTCGACTCTTTTTATGAATATATATATATATATATATATATATATATATATATATCTCACTTCTTTATCCTTTCATCCATAGCTGAACACTTAGATTGTTTCCATATCTTAGCTATTGTGCATGACATTGCAATGAACATGAGAGTTCAGATGTCTCTTCAAGATAGTGATTTTGCTTCCTATGGCTATATACCCCAAAATGGGATTGCTGGATCATATGGTAGTTCTATTTTTCATGTTTTGAGGAATCTCCATACTGTTTTCCACAGTGGCTGTACCAATTTACATTCCCACCAACAGTGCAAAAGTGTTCCCTTTTCTCCACATACAATAAAGATTTTTTTGATTGGCCAATTGTTGTCATTAATAGAATTAATGAGAGAGATCCAACAGATGTTTATTCTAGTATGAAGCAGGCTCTGTATCTTAGTGTGAAAGTATAATCATTCAGTCATTTGCTTTGGCTTCTTTGGCCTAGAACATTGTCAGCAGCTCAGTCCACTCCTGCCTGCCTTCCTATTGCCTGTTCTTGTTGATGTCACATTCCATTACCACTACAAATATTTCACACCATTTTTCCCTCTCCTTTTCCTAAAAATACGAAAATACTCAAAGCTTAAACAAAGGTGAATGCTTTAATCTCTACTGTCAAGTCAGCAATTCACACTTGCCCTTTGTGACAGAAGCACACTCATCTTCACTCACCTGTGATGGTAAATTAGAGCACCGTTCATATGGTTACAGCTGAATTCTCACATCAGCACAGTTTACTGCAAATTCAGCTTTACACTCCTTCCCAGTGGCTGGACAAGTTAGTGATAGAAACTCTCCTAGAGCTGAGATACAGAGATTCCACTGAGTTGACTAAGGAGTTTATCTTCCTCCCTCCCTTCCTTCCTCCCTTCCTTCCTTCCTTCCTTCCTTCCTTCACTCCTTCCTTCCTTTCTTCCTTCTTTCTTTCCCTTTGAAAAGAATCTAAAAAAGAGTGGATATATGTATATGTATAACTGATTCACTTTGCTGTACACCTGAAACTAACATAATATTTTAAATCAACTATACTCCATTAAAAAATTAATTTAAAAAAAAGGAAATGGAAATATATCCTACATAATGAGCACTGACAGACAGAGTGGTTTCAGCAGACAGCCCATAATAGAAGATTAGTCATGTAACAGGGAGCCATTAATATATCTGGGCAGGTACAGCACATGTCCTCAGGCATGGCAGGTACACTCAGCAGTCATGTGGAACTACTTAGCTCTTAGGTTGTTACAACACACACACTATTTGCATGTGTTCATCACTTAGCCCAGTATTTCTGCCCATGAGTCTCACCTGCACTCTCAACGATATATTTTTGTATCAAGCAAGATCTTGTTAAATATTTTAAGATTATGGTCTTCCTCAGCATGCTTCGTTTTGATTAATTTAATGATTTAATAGCATATTAATAATACCTACTCATAACACCTGCTAATAACATGTATGTGTGGATTTGTTCTGGGACTTTTCACATTAGGGTGTGTTGTTGTTGTTTTTCAGTAAACTAAAGAAATACATGTAAATAAACAAGTTCCTTCTAAGTGACACATGTATGTTTGCATATCTATGTTCACAAGTATAAGGAAGGCACGCTAAGTTTAAGCTATGATTGTGCTGTTATTGAATTTCTTCTGTAAATAAATGACTTCAATTAAGTAAAGTATATTCCAGATATATAACTTTGAGATAGGCACCATAAGACATACAAACGCAACTAAAACACACACACACACGGAAGGAGTTATATACAGTACATCTATATACACCTTGTAGTAAAGTTCACCTACCTTGAGAAATGTACGAATTATTGTCCTTTTACTCTACAGAAAGGCAGTAAAGTTATCCCAGAGGAATTGATCACTTTGTACTAAGGATTAAAGTATTTAATCCTTGGGAATTTAAAGGATTTGTACCAAGTGGAATTTTAAACCCTGCTCTTGTCACGTGTCTATCCAGTAGCTAGATTGAGAACTAAAGTATAATTGAATATCAGGTCTTTCACAGACTGAGGGGACTTCATGGAACATTACAGATGACTCAGAATAAAATGTGTTTCATGAGTGTCTATTATATGAAAAACATTCTCTGAGGATGCTATTAAGCAGAAAGTAAGTTTTATATTTAGTTAGTGAGATTCAGTAACATACAGTAAATTGAAAAAAGGGAAATAGTAGGATGGAACTTTGCTCTAAAAAAGGTAGAGTCAGCATTTAAATGAGAGGATCAGAGTAGACTTAATAAAGTAAAAATCATATGAGATGGAATCCAAGGATGGCTAGATTTGATGGAGGTCAGAGGGAAAAGAACAAGTCAAAGTTCTAAATAAATGAACCCACGTGAGTAAAGACATGGTGCACTCCAGGCATTGAATTATTTTTTCATGAATGATGAATAAAAGTAGAAAGTGTTGTGCATATTAAAGAAACTACATCTGTTCAAATATTAAAATGTCTTCAGGAAAAATTTCTGGATTATCTTCGCAGTGGTAGTATCTTCTAGCATCCATTTTTTTAAATCCTGTATTCCACTTCCTTCACCTTATAGAATTTTGCTTCCCTTGTTGTCTCATGGTCACAAGACACTGGTGTAACTCCAGACATCAGGTACTCATCACACAACAAATCAAAAAGTCCAGGGGTAGGGAATCATTGCTTATACATCTCCTTCTTATCATGGAGACAAATCTTCCTCAAAATGTTCCATGGTAGAATTGCTCTATATTTAATTGGCCAGAACTGAGTCACATAATCATCTCAGACTAACCGCTGGCAAAAAGAAAAGGAAACCACCATGATTCATGTCCCTGGCACTGTGCAAGGTGATTCCTGAAGAAAACTGGGGTTATTTTAGCAAGGAGGATGGGCTATTTAGTAGGAATTAACACTTCGTGCCATTGTGGGTAATTCTGGAATATGCAACACATGTCAAGAAAACATATGATATCAAACTAGAAAAGATTTGAATAGGAGAATGAAAAATATTGACCATCAATCTAAGGAGCTGATTTTTAATCTGATTGCCAGTTGGAAGACTTTTAAAATGAAAGCTTTGTTGGTTTGCTTCTTTATTTTTTAGTTTAGTTTCCTTTGGGTTTAGTTTCATTCCATTAGTAGAAAAATTACTCTAGCAGCAGTGTGTAAACTGGATCAAAACTGAAAATCTGAGGATAGCTTCAAGATGGTATAGGAGTAAGATGTGGAGATTACCTTCCTCCCCACAAATACATCAAAAATACATCTACATGTGGAATAGCTCCTACAGAACACTTACTTAATGGTGACAGAAGACCTCAGAATTCCCAAAAGGCAAGAAACTCCCCACATACCTGGCTGGGTGGCTGACAGAGTCTTGGTGCTCCAGCCAGGTGTCAGGCCTGAGCCTCTGAGGTGGGAGAGCCCAGTTCAGGACACTGGTCCACCAGATACCTCCCGGCCCCACGTAATATCAAACAAGGAAAGCTCTCTCAGAGATCTCCATCTCAATGCTAAGACCCAGCTCACTCAACGACCAGCAAGCTACAGCACTAAACACCGTATGCCAAACAGCTAGGGCACAGGACACCATGGAAGCCTACGACAGAAACAAAACCCCAACCATTAACAGAGAGGCTACCTAAAGTCATAATAAGTTCACAGGCACCCCAAAACACACCACCCGATGTGGTCATGCCCACCAAAAAGACAAGATACAGCCTTATCCACCAGAACAAAGGCACTACTCCCCTCCTCCAGGAAGCCTACAAAAACCACTGAACCAACCTTACCCAGCAGGGACAGACACCAAAAACAATGGGAACTACAAACCTGCAGCCTGCAGAAAGGAGACCCCAAACACAGTAAGTTAAGCAAAATGAGAAGATAGAGAAATACACAGCAGATGAAGGAGCAAGATAAAAACCCACCCGACCAAACAAATGAAGAGGAAATAAGCAGTCCACCTGAAAAAGAATTCAGAGTAATGATAGTAAAGATGATCCAAAATCTTGGAAATACAATGGAGAAAATACAAAAAATGTTTAACAAGGACGTAGAAGGAACTAAAGAGCAAACAAACAATGATGAACAACACAATAAATGAAATTAAAAATTCTCTAGAAGGAATCCATAGCACAATAACTGAGGCAGAAGAATGGATAAGTGACCTGGAAGATAAAATAGTGGAAATAACTACTGCAGAGCAGAATAAAGAAAAAAGAATGAAAAGAATTGAGTACAGTCTCAGAGACCTCTGAGACAACATTAAATGCACCACATTGGAATTATAGGGATCCCAGAGAAGAGAAAAAGAAAGGGTCTGAGAAAATATTTGAAGAGATTATAGTTGAAAATTTCCCTAACGTGGGAAATGAAATAGTCAATCAAGTCCAGGAAGAACAGAAAGTCCCATACAGGATAAATCCAAGGAGAAACACGCCAAGGCACATATTAATCAAACTATCAAAAATTAAAGAGAAAGAAAAAATATTAAAAGCAGCAAGGGAAAAACAACACACAACGGAATTCCCATAAGGTTAACAGCTGATCTTTCAGCAGAAACTCTGCAAGCCAGAAGGGAGTGGCAGGACATATATAAAGTGATGAAGGAGAAAAACCTACAATGAAGATTACTCTACCCAGCAAGGATCTCATTCATACTCGAAGGAGAAGTTAAAACCTTTACTGACAAGCAAAAGCTAAGAGAATTCAGCACCACCAAACCAGCTTTACAACAAATCCTAAAAGAACTTCTCTAGGCAGGAAACACAAGAGAAGGAAAAAACCTACAATAACAAACCCAGAACAATTAAGAATATAGTAATATGAACATACATATTGATAACTACCTTAAATTTAAATGGATTAAACACTCCAACCAAAAGATATAGATTGGCTGAATGGATACAAAAGCAAAACCTGTATATATGCTGTCAACAAGAGACCCACTTCAGACCTAAGGACACATACTGACTGAAAGTGAGGAGATGGAATAAGACAGTCCATAGTCCATGCAAATGGAAATCAAAAGAAAGCTGGAGTAGCAATTCTCATATCAGACAAAATAGATTTTAAAATAAAGACTATTACAAGAGACAAAGAAGGACACTACATAATGATCAAGGGATCAAACCAAGAAGAAAATATAATAATTGTAAACATGCACCCAAAAGAAGAGCACCCCAATACTTAAGGCAAATGCTAACAGCCATAAAAGGGGAAATCGACAGTAACACATTCATACTAGGGGACTTTAACACCCCACTTTCACCAATGGACAGATCATCCAAAATGAAAATAAATAAGGAAACACAAACTTTAAATGATACATTAAACAAGATGGACTTAATTGATATTTATAGGACATTCCATCCAAAAACAAAAAATACTCTTCCTTCTCAAGTGCTCATGGAAAATTCTCCAGGATAGATCATATCTTGGGTCACAAATCAAACCTTGGTAAATTTAAGAAAACTGAAATCATATCAAATATCTTTTCTGACAACAACGCTATGAGACTAGATATCAATTACAGGAAAAAAATCTGTAAAAAATACAAACAAATGGAGGCAAAACAATACACTACTAAATAACCAAGAGATCACTGAAAAAATCAAAGAGGAAATAAAAAATACCTAGAAACAAATGACAATGAAAACACAATGACCCAAAGCCTATGGGATGCAGAAAAAGCACTTCTAAGAGGGAAGTTTATAGCAATACAATCCTACCTCAAGAAACAGCAAACATCTCAAATAAACAACATAACCTTACACCTAAAGCAATTACAGAAAGAAGAACAAAAAAACCCCAAAGTTAGCAGAAGGAAAGTAATCATAAATATCAGATCAGAAATAAATGAAAAAAAACAAAGGAAATAACTAAGATGAATAAAACTAAAAGCTGGTTCTTTGAGAAGATAAAATTGGTAAAACACTAGCCAGACTCATCAAGAAGAAAAGGGAGAAGACTCAAATCAATAGAATTAGAAATGAAAAAGGAGAAGTAACAACTGACACTGCAGACATACAAAGGATCATGAGAGATTACTACAAGCAACTATACGCCAATAAAATGGACAACCTGGAAGAAATGGACAAATCCTTTGAAAAGCACAACCTTCCGAGACTGAACCAGGAAAAATAGAAAATATAAACAGACCAATCACAAGCACTGAAATTGAAACTGTAATTAAAAGTCTTCCAACAAACAAAAGTCCAGGACCAGATGGCTGCACAGGTGAATTCTATCAAATATTTAGAGGAGAGCTAACACCTATCCTTCTCAAACTCTTCCAAAATATAGAAGGAAGAATACTCCCAAACACATTCTAAGAGATCACCATCACCCTGATACCAAAGCCACACAAAGATGTCACAAAAAAAGAAAACTACAGACCAATATCACTGATGAACATAGATGCAAAAATCCTCAACAGAATACTAGTAAATCGAATCCAACAGCACATTAAAAGGATCATACACCATGATCAAGTGGGGTTTAACCCAAAAATGCAAGGATTATTTAATATATGCAAATCAATCAATGTTATAAACCATATTAACAAATTGAAGGAGAAAAACCGTATGATCATCTCAATACATGCAAAAAACTCTTTTGACAAATTGAACACCCATTTATGATAAAACCCTCCAGAAAGTATGCATAGAGGGAAATTACCTCAACATAATAAAGGCCATATATGACAAACCCACAACCAACATTCTTCTCAATGGTGAAAAACTGAAACCATTTCCTCTAAGATCAGGAAGAAGACAAGGTTGTCCATTTGTCATCACTATTTTTCAACATAGTTTTGGAAATTTTAGACTCAGAGAAGAAAAAGAAATAAAGGAATCCAAATCGGAAAAGAATAAGTAAAAATGTCACTGTTTGCAGATGACATGATACTATACGTAGAGAATCCTAAAGATGCTACCAGAAAACTACTAGAGGTACTCAATGAATTTTGTAAAGTAGCAGGATATAAAATTAATGCACAGAAATCTCTTTGCATTCCTGTACACTAATGATGAAACATCTGAAAGAGAAATTAAGGAAACACTCCCATTTACCACTGCAACAAAAAGAATAAAATATCTAGGAATAAACCTACCTAAGGAGACAACAGACTTGTATGCAGAAAACAATAAGACAGTGATGAAAGAAATTAAAGATGATACAGTTGGAGAGATATACCATGTTCTTGGATTGGAAGAATCAACATTTTGAAAATGACTATACTATCCAAGGCAATCTACAGATTCAGTGCAATACCTATTAAACTACCAATGGCATTTTCCACAGAACTAGAACAAAAAATTTCACAATTTGTATGGAAACACAGAAGACCCCGAATAGCCAAAGCAATCTTGAGAAAGAATATTGGAGCTGGAGGTATCAGGCTCCCTGATTTCTGACTATACTACAAAGCTACAGTAATCAAGACAGTGTGGTACCGGCACAAAAACAGAAATATAGATCAATGGAACAGGATAGAAAGCCCAGAGATAAACCCACTCACATATGGTCACCTAATTTATGATAAAGGAGGCAAGAATATACAGTGGAGAAAAGACAGCCTCTTCAACAAGTGATGCTGGGAAAACTGAACAGCTACATGTAAATAATGAAATTAGAACACTCCCTAACACCATACACAAAAATAAATTCAAAATGGATTAAAGACATAAATATAAGGATAGACACTATAAAACTCTTAGAGGAAAAGATAGGCAGAACACTCTATGACACAAATCACAGCAAGATCCTTTTTGATTCACCTCCTAGAGAAATGAAAATAAAAACAAAAATAAACAAATGGGGCCCAATGAAACTTAAAAGCTTTTGCACAGCAAAGGAAACCATAAACAAGATGAAAAGACAACCCTCAGAATGGGAGAAAATATTTGCAAATGAAGGAACTGACAAAGGATTAATCTCCAGGCAGTTCATGCAGCTCTATATTAAAAAATACAGGCAGTTCATGCAGCTCTATATTAAAAAAACAAACAACCCAGTCCAAAAATGGGCAGATCTAAATAGACATTTCTCCAAAGAAGATATACAGATTGCCAACAAACACATGAAAAGATGCTCAACATCACTAATCAGTAAAGAAATGCAAACCAAAACTCCAAAGAGGTATATCACCTCACACCGGTCAGAATGGCCATCATCAAAAAATCTACAGACAATGTATGCAAGAGAGGGATGGAGGAAAGGGAACCCTCCTGCACTGTTGGTGGGAATGTAAATTGATACAGCCACTATGGAGAACAGTATGGAGGTTCCTTCAAAAACTAAAAATAGAACTACCATACGACCCAGCAATCTCACTACTGGGCATATACCTGAGAAAACCATAATTCAAAAAGAGTCATGTACCACAATGCTCACTGCAGTTTTATTACCATAGCCAGGACATGGAAGCAACCTAAGTGTCCATCGACACTTCGGATAAAGAAAATGTGGCACATATATATAATGGAATATTAGCCATAAAAAAATGAAATTATTTGTAGTGAGGTGGATGGACCTAGAGAGTGTAATACAGAGTGAAGTAAATCAGAAAGAGAAAAACAGATACCATACACTAACACATATATATGGAGTCCCCCCTCCAAAAAAATTGGTTCTGACTAACCTAGGGGCAGCACAGGAATAAAGATGCAGACGCAGAGAATGGACTTGAGGACACAGGGAAGGGGAAGTGTAAGTTGGGATGAAGTGAGAGAGTGGCCTAGACAAATATACACTACCAAATGTAAAATAGATAGCTAGTGGGAAGCAGCCACTTAGCACAGGAAGATCAGCTCAGTGCTTTGTGTCCACCTAGAGGGGTGGGTTAGGAGTGTGGGAGGGAGATGCAAGAGGGAGGAGATATGGGGATATATGTTACATATTGTAACACACCACTGTAAAGCAATTATACTCCAATAAAGATGTTAAAAAAGGGCTTCCCTGGTGGCGCAGTGGTTGAGAGTCCGCCTGCCGATGCAGGGGACACGTGTTCGTGCCCCGGTCCGGGAAGATCCCACATGCCGCGGAGCGGCTGGGCCCATGAGCCATGGCCACTGAGCCTGCGCGTACGGAGCCTGTGCTCCATAATGGGAGAGATCACAACAGTGAGAGGCCAGCATACAGGAAAAAAAAAAAAAAAAAAAAAGATGTTAAAAAAAAAACAACCCTGAAAATATTAGGAGATTTTCTAATTACCAATAATGACCAGTGGGAGATGGAAATAGAAAATTGATTCAAATGGCATTTCTGAAGTTCAGTTGAAGAATGTGGAAATTCATTGAGTGAAAAAATAAGTATCAGGAGTCAAAAAGTGACTGTAAGACTTCAAGATTAGGATTTTAGGAGACTAATGCCTCCATGAATACAACAGGGGAGTAAAAGAAATGATTCCGTGAGAAATATGATTAGAACAGTTTTTAGTAGACTGAAATAAGCTTAATCATCCTTTGGCCAGTTATTTAACCAAAATTTCCACCATATACAATACACAGCCATGTGACATTTGATGCGTGAATTATTAATTCAGACCAATTAAGCAATTTAGTAACCAGGCAGCAAATACTATTAAGGAAAAGCCTGAAAAAATCCCAAGTTCATAGTTATATTATTTTTTATATTATAGATAATTTATGTAATATTACTTATTAATTTATATTATATCTTTATTTTAAATTAGTAATAAAATATGTTAACCATAAGGATGAAGAATATTATATATAAGATACTGGGCTTGTTAACATGTACTCTGCACTTGATGACTGAATATAAATTGTGAGTTGCCTTCAGGGAGAAAAAATTTTAAATGGATTAGTTATAGCAGCCACATTCTGACAATTAGTTTGAAAGTGTTTAGTTTTAGTACTGCATTTATAAACTTGTTTTGAAATAACACTAAAAAGGGATGTTATTTTAAGTGCACTTTTGAACCAATCATCATACATAAATCTGATGTTGGTAAAAGAAAATTTTTATATTTAAAATATAAAAAGTATCAATATTTCAAGTTTTTTCATCACTCTTCTTGTTATGTCCATGTTTTTGCTAAAAATGTTATTACATACCATAAAATACATACAAATATAAATTGTATTAAAGAATCACATAGAAAAGAAATTGAGTTGAAAATAGTTTAATAAAAGAGAGATCATTGTAAAATATATTAAGCTTAAATATTATGCTAACTACTTTACATTAGCTATAGACTACCTTTATAATAGGTTCTATTTTACACATGAATTGGGATAAGTGGTATTATTTAATCTCCCCAAGATCACAGAGCTCAGTAATAGAAGAATGACTCCACAGCCCATTTGCTTTTGTCCTTTTGTGTATATGTGCTGTGTGTGCATGTGCTTTTAGAATTCATTTCATTACAATATCACTGTAAATGTGTAGACATAATGACACATAAACCTGGTATTCTTCTATCAGAATACCTGTGGTCAATTGAGAAAAGCTGTTATGCTGAAAAAATTTCTTCAAACAGCAAAAGCCCACAGAAGTCGTATCACTACTAAGTTTTAGGTCATGCTTGGCAACACAGGCCCAAAACACCCATAGAGTTTGCCCTTATACCTTGAGCTCCTATGATGGTTTCAGGGTAATTATGATTTTGTTTAATAAGGTATGCCCCTACGTAACTAAAACATAAAGCTCTTATTTCAACCCATCGTTTATACCCTTTTACATACATTCTTATGATTAATGGGTGCTCAAGATAATCATTAAAGTAATCAATAAATACTTGTTAATTTTCACTTTGTTAATAATGTAAAAGGTTTTACTCATGTATATATAGCTCTTATTTGAAGTTATGTTCTATTAGTCATTTTTATTATTAAAAACTAATACATTCCTGGGACTTCCCTGGTGGTCCAGTGGTTAAGAATCTGCCTTCCAATGCAGGGGACACGGGTTCGATCCCTGGTCAGGAAACTAAGATCCCACATGTCGCGGGGCAACTAAGTCCGCGTGCCGTAACTACTGAGCCAGCAGGCTCTGAAGCCTGCGCGCCACAACTAGAGAAAAGCCCACAAGCAGCAATGAAAATCCCACGTGCCGCAACTAAGATCTGACGCAGCCAAATTAATTAATTAATTAAAAGAAAAACTAATACATTCCAATTCATGGGAAGACTTCGATGTTCATTAAGTTGAACTGAACCACACCAGCTATGAATAATGCCTTCTAAACACCACACCCCTGGTGAACCTCAGTATCACGTGTTTTCAACCTGCACATGAAAGAATTGATCATAACCGTAATCTCTTATCCAAAACGAGTATAAATTTTATAATAATTAGTATGTTATTAATTATGAGTTAATGGTTTATCTTCCTAAATAAAGGTTCAAAAAACCTTCCAGTGGAGACTTTCTTTTCCTTTTTCCTCCTGCTCTAACACTCCTGAAGGACATGAAAGGCACTCGGGGGTTTCCTTAATTGTACTAATCAAGTTTGTCTATGGCAGATTCTAAAAGAGCAGCTGAAAGAAAGTAGAAAGAAAATAATGTGTTTGAAATGTTTATCCTCCCCCTGCCCCACCTGCCATTCCAATATCCACTGCCATCACTACCGTAGACATAGAGGCAGCTCACCTCTAATCTTATTAACCTAAAGTTGCTACCTTTATTGTGTAAACAAGCAGCAAGAGAAAGTAGTTCCATTTTTAGGATGCTAACATTACTTCAAATTTTCCATATCTGAAATGGTGGTAGTCAAAATAATTCAAGAGAGATGTCTGTATTTTCATATACATATTTATAATGTTGATAAGAATATTCAACATCTGATGTTGTATATATGTAAGTTATAACTTGGGTATAAAAAAGTATGTAATTTTCTCATTATATGTGGCTGACCTTTAACAGGGCCATTATACAACCTTGGTCATTCATTAAAGCCAGCTCCATTAACAAATACACATGGGACCAACTAATGTCCTTGCACCTTCCCTGTATTCTGGTTTCTTCCTCAATGCATTGTTGCCCTAACTTATATTTTAATTAGAGCATTTCTCCCTCCAAATTGCAAGATTTTATTACTCCTTTGAGTACCCGGGCTGTCTATTTGTGCAGAGCTGAACATATGTGATTTCCAGCTCAGTTCATAAACCCATCTAACCTAATTCTACTTGTCAGTGGTAAACAGGAAAGAGCAAGATGAGATGCTGTTTCTTAATACCTTACTGCCAACTGTTTAGAATGTTGGAGCCAAGCACATTTAGATTTAGGGCTTATGGTTGTCATTAAAGGGTGAGAAAAGATTGTAAGAGGAAGAAGAATCAATGTTTAGAAGAGAAGGAATGGGTACTTAATATTCATCCCTAGCAATAAAGAATCATAAATTTTTCCATATAACAGAGGTGAGCCATTTACCCCTCACAATGTTAGCAGTATTCACTGTTAAATTAATCAGAAATGAATTATCATGAAACAATAAATGCCCCTTCACTTGACTTGAGGAAATAACGTTAGAGATCAGTTTAGGGACATGTGCATTTTGCTTCCATAAATAACGAACTGAAAATAGAGTACTTCAGGAAAGTTTATCATTACAACTCAGAAGAGGTATGTCCTTGGAAGAGCACAAGTAAGCAAGTTTCTCCTGAGGCTTAGCTTTTAGATTCTGTAAAATGTCTTTCTCTATTTAGGACATTTTCCTCACATATTATCTAGATCCTGCTTACCTGGGGAGGAGTAAAGACTGTAAAACCACTCAATCCACTCTTTAAATTTTTCACTAAATCCCCCACCTAGTAACATTCTCCTACAATAGCTGTATTAACAATTTTCAGTGGGTTGCAGTCATAAAATAATCCTATTTTTGGTAGATAAACTAATAATTATTATAATGTATGCCTGTTGATATTATTCTCACATGATCTATTTAAGAAGCATCTCACAATAAGATAATCTTGTCATAAGTATAACCTAGTTTAATTATTCAAGCAAGATTTAATTAGGATCAAAATAGCATATAGAATATAATAAAATTCAGGCATATTCCAAAGTGTCATGTAATTTACTAAGACAGACAACAGAATAAGTGAAATTATGTTGCTAATTATACAGTATGTTGATAAAACATATGAGTAAAATGTGAGTGTTCTTATCCAGATCATGTGTGTGTATCCATGAACATGATATTCCTCCAAAATGTTCAGTAAACTTGCACTGTCATACAAGGTCAGTGATTGAGATCTGGTTGAAAATACCAGACAGAAGCAGTGGTCTGCAGGTAAATGTAACCAGTTTTCTGGGGGTAAAAGCCTTGCTTTGTGATATTGACTAACTTTTATGGTATAAATACTCCCACAATGGCCAATTTCCAGCTACCAATGTGATGTCACAAAATGTAGAGTTGGGAAGAAATGGGCAGTGGCTCACCATTACATTGTATTTTTAATATACAGGTACAATAACCTCAAGGTCATGGATAACCGTAAAATATAATTTTAAAAATTAAGAAGCAATGAGTTTTGAGTATTTATCACCTTTGTTTTCAATATAATCTATTTAATTGCAAGTTATATAATGTACTATTTAATAATGGCTGTGTTTAACAGCAAGCACACAGAAATTCTCAAAATTTTAATCATTGGTCCTTGCAAGCCTGCAAGGGCCAGCTCCAGCATACCACTGAATAGAGCATATGTGTTCATCTCCCTTGACTCCCTATATATCACAAAAATAATAGCAAAAGTTCAAGGAAGAAAAAAAAGAGCAACACTGTGAAAAACCCAGCAGACAATGAACTAGACTGTTGGAGAAATTTCATGATGGAAGAATCATGAAATTGACTGATAATAAACCATATTAATGGAGAAAGTGGACAGAAAGTGAATGGAAAAAAGAAGCAACACAAACAGGTAAATCAACAGGTCTGCAGTTCACAGGGCGGAAGGGCAGCTCTTCCCAAGAGCGAAAACCCAGATGCTTCATCCCTAATATAAAGCCTGCCTACCTCTTTCTCACCCATTTAACCTACATTGAAGACTCCCTCCAACTTAACATAGGTCTGCAGTGAGTCTCCCCTTAAAATGAGAGGCCTGTGGAAAAAACAGACCTGCTCATCTGCTGAGGAAACTAACTAAGCATATATTAATTACTTGTTATTCACAAATAGGAATAAACAGACATTTGAGTAAAACCAATAATATGAAAGCAAAGGAGTAAAATAAGCAGAATAATTAACCCCAAACTAAACACAGAAAAAAGAAGGAACAGGAAAAAAAAACTTTAAAAAATTACTGTCATTAAAGGTATATAAGACGATATTTGAATTCATAATATAAAATCAAACTGCAGTGAAAGAGAAAAGTAAAAACTCAAGGAGTTCTTGGAAAGTACAAACACTAGTGTCATAAATTGAAAAAAAAACTGTTGAAAAGGACTATAGAAATAGGATGAAAATGGTTAAAGAATGAAATTTTTATTTCAAAATAAACTTCAGGAAATACCCAAATTTTGAGCAAAATCACTTAAAAGTTAAGAGGCAAGAAAGATATATCCATAAGTCTGATTTTCATCTGGTTCCAGAGTTTTATAAAAGAGACTGAGAAAATGGAAGGATGAAAATAATCAAATAAATGAGTAGTGGGTAAGACTCTGCACTCCCAATGCAGGGGGCCCGGGTTTGATCCCTGGTCAGGGAACTAGATCCCACATGCATGGCACAACTAAGAGTCCATATGCTGCAACTAAGAGCCCACATGCCACAACTAAAGATCCCATATGCTGCAATGAAGATCCCGTGTGCTGCAACTAAGACCCGGCACAGCCTAAATAAATAAATATATTTTTTTAAATTTCCTGAGAAAAATAAAGGTATACATTTCATATTAAAAGTCCTTAGCATGAGAAAAGATAAATGGGTAAAATCCACACCTGCACCTAACACATTCTCACAATTTTTTTTATAACGCTAAGGAGAAATTCTAAAATCTCCCAAGAGAAAGATAGAGTTTATCTTAAAGAAGCTATAATCAAACTGACATCATCATCATTGGGTGTAACAATAGAGGAATGCATCAAAGTGGTGAGAGTAGGTTATCTATTAAATCTAAAATTCCATATGCATTTGAACACTTAATTATATAGGAAAATAAGTATCTTTTTCAAATATGCAGACAAAAATAAAGCCCACCAATTAGACATTCTTTTAGGAAAAAAATTACATTTAGTCAGGAATACTCTGATAAAAACTAAAAGTAAATCCAAGAGATTAGAATAAAAAAGTAGAACTAACTGGGGGTAAGTCAGGTTTGGGTGTGAAATGGATACGCTGATGTGTAGTTCACTGGAACACCATCGAATAGGACAGAGTGTCCCAAATGAAAGTGGGAACAAAAGCATGAGTTATAAAAGCATTAAATTATTTCAAGTTATAAAAGCAACCACTAGACTAACATTAATTTGGAGAATGAGGAAGGAAGGGAACGCTCCTATGGGTCCTACATGCTTCACATTTTCTAATGAAGTATAAATAGAGGTTAGGTGCTAACTCAACACTTTTTGTTGTTTTGATTTGATTTTTCTAGAATAATTGCTTTTTATTTGCTTAGTTGGTTTTCTTCATTTGTTTACATAAATATATCTGGCCATATACTATTATATCAAACACCATTTTTTACAGACTGTGCAGCAAGACATCTTGATGCATTGCAGCCAACTCACAGGGATGCTGTGGGATATTTCACACTGTTGAGGGCAACAGCTATGCTCCACATCCTCCAGACGCTGAGCAAAACATTAGCTCTAGGGAGACAGCAGCTCCAGTACTAAATAGAGCTACATTCTTTCTGATGGTGTCACATCTACATTCTTTTCATGGACATATCTTTGCAGAGTCATGTTTTGCAAGGTTGCTGTGATAAAAAATCAAGAATTAAAAGAAAATCAATGTGCAACAGGAAATGAGGGTGTCATTGTTTAATCTAATTTCCAAGTTGTACAGAGCCCAACAGCACCTCAGATTCTATTAGCAAATAATTATGTTTAATAATGATATAAAGATGCTTACTTTCCATCTACATGTATTTTTATTTCAAACATTTACTAAGATGTTAGGATAGAAATACTTATTAACTTGTTTGGACTTTATAAATCCAGCTCTTATTTATTTCTTTTGTTTTGGAGGCACCGTGGAAAAAAGTTGCTGAGATACAAAGAGTGCCATGAAATGAGAAGATTTGGGGATCTCTGGTCTTAAGAGTAAAATTTTTTGTGTTGAAACCTATGATGTCCATATTTTTCCTGACATGCTTCCTCCTAGGGAGAGTCCTTCAGCTTTGGCTCCAGTGTCCTCTGATCACTTTTCTAAACTTACTGCTCAGGTGTGGCAATGGGATGTCTCTTTACCTTCATTCTGGGGGTTCCCTTCACTTCTTGGTTGTGTTAGATCACACACCTTCTGGTTTCCATTCTTACTCATCTTTGTTTATTCCTTTACTTTTCTGGAGGGCATCTTCAGCAATTTCCTGGGAAAACTCTTTTATTTTTAATAGTTTTAATGTCTGGAGATGTCACTTTTTTTTTTCTCTCTCCAGTAATGTTTAAGTTAGTTGTCCCTCCCCCACACTTTTTTCCTCTACATAGAGATGTTTTGAAGTCACAGATATATCTTAGTTTTAGTAAAAATATAATTATATTTCTGTTCTCATTCTCCATGTTCTTTGGAAGTGATTTTCAAGGAAGGAAGATGGCAGAGACATCTTTTTCCAAGAGATATGTAACTTCTGTGTATATACTTCTGTATCATTTTAATAGTTAAAAAATGATGTGTATTACTTTTATATTAAAGAATTTTTTATAAAAGAAAAGTTCAAATTGGCAACCAAATAAAATTTAAAATTCAAAATTGTGTGAATGCTAGAATGATACAATTTTGGGTGATAATGAGACTAAGTTTTGCTCTATAATATTCCTCATACATTATCATAAGTCTCCCCCATCAAATCTCTCTGTGTTTTTCTCTCTTTATCTCTAT
This sequence comes from Orcinus orca, assembly GCF_937001465.1. NCBI lineage: Eukaryota > Metazoa > Chordata > Mammalia > Artiodactyla > Delphinidae > Orcinus > Orcinus orca. The sequence continues at coordinate 73,494,186 of NC_064570.1, forward strand.
CTCTTCCTCTCTGTCTCTCTCTTTCACACACACACACACACACACACATATATATATATACACACACACCCCCTTTAACATGCCTCTTCATTTTCAACTAGGGAGAAGAGGCTGAGAAGCTTTTGACCTTGATTACATTGCTAGTGGGAGTATAAAATAGAGCAGCCCTTTGAAAACGCTCTAGCATTTCCTCAAAAAGTTATACACAGAGTTACTCTATGACCTAGAAATTCTACTACTAGGTATATACCCAAGAAACTTGACAATATATGCCCACACAAAAACTTTTATATGAATGTTTATAGGGGCATTATTCATAATAGCCAAAAAAATAGAAACAAGTTAAACGACCATCAAAAAATGATGAATGGAAAAACACATGATATATATTTAATACAATATGTGTATATACAATATTTATACATTGGAATATTATTTAACGATTAAAAAGAATAAAGTACTGATAAATGTTACACAAGGATTAACTTTTCAAACACTGTGCTATGTTAAATCAGCTAGACCACAAAATATCATATAGTGTATGATTCCATTTATGGGAAATATCCAGACTAGGCAAATCGATAGAAACAGAAATTATACTAGTGGTTGTCAGGGACTGGAGGAGTGAGGAAAGGAGGGTGATTGTGTATTTGAGATTTCTTTTTGGGGTGATGAAAATGCTCTGGAATTAGATAGTGATGACAATTGCAGGACACTGTGTATATACTAAAAACCACTGAACTGTGTACTTTAAAAGTGTGAAGTTCATAGTATGTGATTATATTTCAATAAAGAAATTATATGAGAAAAGGGAATGTTAAGTTAGTGCTCTGTGCTTTACCCATTTTACCCCTTGAAATCGTTTGGTATCTGGCGCCTCCTTCTTTAAGGCAACTGGAATTTGTTTACTTGACTTGAGTATTCAAGAGACATTTTCTTCCATGTTCAAGTTCTCAGACTCTTTAGAGAATCCCCAGGACACTTTGGGGCATAAGGATGGATTCCTTCTCTTCAACATATAAGCTAAGACTCCCTTTAAATTTTCCAGTCCAAGAACAGCTGTTCTAATTACTTTAAAATCAAGAAAAGAAAAAAGAATGCAGAAGTTTCACTTTGTGAAAAAAATAAATATTTTCTTTCCTAAGGGAAGACATTTTGTCCAGATACCTTTATTTCAGCCAAAGAGTGCTTTAGCGCGTCTATTCAATTTTTCTGGTGTGCTATCCTCTTATTTTTTTTTAATATTTTTAGGCATAAGCAAAAGGAATAAATGTATCCTTTCCTTAAGTTAATGTAATCAAGTATTAGAATCTGTTATTTGGGACAAAACTGAAATGTGGGTGTAAAATTTGATGTATTCTTAACAACTAGACCAGAGAGTAGTAACTTCTTATGTCAAGAGACAGATAGTAAACTTTTAGGCTTTGCAGGGATATCATCTTGCAACTATTCAACCCTGATATTATAGCGTGAAAAGAGCAATAGACGATGCTTACTAGCACTATAATGTCTGTGTTCTAATAAAACTTAATTTACAACAATAGGTGGTAGCTGGATTTGGCTCAGAGATCATAGTTTTCTGACCCCTAAACTTGACCAAAATATTTGAAAAAAAATTAAATAATTTGAGAAATTTGTAATGATCAAAATGTTCATTTTTTGGGGAAAAAGTAGTCAGTTTATATTTATAATGTTTATTGGTGTATTTGATGTACTATATTATTTTATTTTTATAACTTATAGATCTGAGAATTATTTAAACTTGTAATCAGTGAAATTATTCACTTATTAGATCACCCCTTTTTTAGCCTGTTCAAAGAGTCAGATGGCTTTGTATTTTTACTGTGTTTTATCCTAATTTTTTTTATTGACTTCATTATAAGAATTATTCTTGTGAGGAGTATGTCAGCAGTTATTGTGGCTTCCAATTGATCTCTATATCATGTTTTAATGACCCTGGTGTAATCTTAGAACAATAAAAAACTGCGCATAATGCCCACTTCAATCGCCAACACTTCATCAGAGAGGAAATGTTTGTACCTGTTCCAATGGCACAGCCAGAACAAGCAGAGGCCAGAAAAGCACAAGGGTTTTCATTTCTTATTTCTTCCCATTAAAATTCTCTGAGCTGATGATCAAAAACAAAAATTATGATGGCAATGTGGTTTAGGAAATTCACAGCCATCATGTGTTTTGAAATTTTGAGACATTGTCTGGTCCACCAAGATAGTGATAAATAATGGTTCTTTTACCATGGGAGCACATATACAATTTAATGATCCTTCTGTGCTTGCCCTAATTATGTCCTCACAAAATTTGAAAAATGAATTTTGGTTGAAAATATATTCTGTGGAATCAAGAAAAGACTAACTCAGAAGAAATATAAATGGACTATTGGAAACGGAATCCAGACTTTTCTAATGATTTATTTACCCTTGTTCTCTTAAAGGTTTTAGCTCAGCAATAGAATTTTTGACCTTATACCAAAGAACATGGCTTTAAAAAGTAAGACTATTAATCCTCCATCTGAACTTTAGGGGAAGATTTTTTCTTCAGGATACTTAATATTTCTTTGAAATAACATAACCAAGAATGAGAGAAAGCATAATATTTTATAAGCTAAATGGACCTCTAAAATTGATGTAAGATGCCTAAGAAAATTTGAAATCTGCTGGAGAGTCTTCATTTTTTTTTTCCTCTTTATCCTGACCTCTTGAAAAACTATTGTTAATTTGGAAAAAATATCATTTAATGTAGACTCTAACATTCTGCTTCATGTTGAGATTCTATAACATGAAAATTGGACTATATATGCATAAAAATGCAACATCTCAAAAGGTACATTTTAGCAAAACCAAATTAAACTTGAATATTTTAAGTTGAGCTATAATTTTAGCAGTTATAATGTCTCAGTATATTCAACATTTGTAAAAATAAATCCTTCTGTACTCACTGTAAAGTAGCTGCAGTTTCCTCTGGCAAATCACACTTAAAGGGATTCCCTAATTGACTGACACCTAACATTTTGTTTTAGACATCCTATCTTGGCCAATGTCTTCTTCAACTTGACCTGCCTGCAAAATTCTTGGAAACCCAAACCAAACTTTTATAGCCAGAACAACATGCTGCTCTCATGAGCCCTAAGAATTATTAGCAGTGTTGGTGCAGTTTAATAAACTTTGAGACAGTCAGCCTAGATTTAAGTTTGGCTTATTTTTCCCCTTAGCTATAGTTTTCTATCTCTTGTTTTTTCTCTTTTCTAAAGAAATCATGTATAGAAAAAGAAATAAGTTATTCACACTATAAAGTGAATATTTTCTAGATAATCTTGGCAAATTTGGAAGAAAGAGCTGGAGGTGGGAGAAGGGGGATATAGTTTAATTTTTTCAATCTGAAACAAAAGTTTTTGTTATTATTACAAAGAAATGATAAGAACACTGAAAAAATATATTGAACAGATTACTGCAAAACTAAATATAAATGGCATGTGTTTTTAATTACATTTTTATAGCTTCACCATGTTGCAACATATACTTTACATATAATCTACTGGCCATGAAATATTCTAATAAATTATACTATGGTTCTGTTTTTTTCAAAAACTTTACCTTATTTTTTCTTCATTTTGCTTCTTTTATAAATAACACATTATTTCATTCAGTTTTTCCTTTTTTTACATTTATTTCCTTTACAAAAATTCTCAGTAATTTAATATTGAGTAAAAAAATATGAACTTTTTGAAACTTTTGAAAATATTTTGCTAAATTGCATTGCAAAACTATTGATAACTTACACTGTCACTACTTTGGATTTACTAGTTTCATACATTTGGCAAGCATTAGGTTCTAATATTTCTTTCTTTTTATTTTTGCATATTCAGTTTAAAATCACTCAATTTATTTAATAAACATTTTCTGAGCACTACTTTGTGTCAGACATTGTTCTAAGTTCAGAGAAACCAGATACAAAGGGGCACAAAAAGTTATTACTTTCATGGAGCAATTTTTGATTCTGGAATCTTCACCAATGTCCATTTTGGTTTTGATTTGTTTTTAAGAAAACACATAACATTTGTTTAGGCCAGAAGCTATTATAAGTGCTTCATTTAGATTAAATCATTTAACCTTCAGACTACCCTTGTAATATTGAATAGATACATAGATGGATAGATCCCCGTTTTTTCAGAGAATTAGAAAACAAAGCAATCAAGTCAATTTTTCTAAGATCACATAGCCAGAAAATGGCGCCCACAAGACTGAGACCAGGAAGACTGACTCCAGAGACTTTGTACCTAATGATTATGTTCTGTTTGCTTCATGATTATCAGCAGAGACAGATATTTCTCAATATATTTTGTCAATTGTTTTTACACATCCTCTCATCTTTATTCGTATGTTGATACTGTCCTTATAAATGTCTAATGAAAATTAATATAATATTTAAAGGAATTTGTTAACAGTATTAACTTTGGAATCATACAGACCTGAGTTTGAGTTCAGCCACTGCACATTAAACCTTTGTCATCGTGGGTATAATAGTATCTCTAACGCTCCCTTTCCCCATCTACAGGAATAATGCTAGGTCTGCTTGAAGGGTTGTGGTTAGGGTCAAGTGGGATAAGAGATGTGAGCTTCTAGCTCAGTGTCTAGCACCTGGGGAGTGTTCACTATGTTTGGTTTCTTACTATAAATATCAAATGACCTCAAATATTTGACAGAGTAAAATATTTACTATAGAAGGCATGAGGCATTGGAAATCTTTGGCATAACACAGATATTAGGGTGCCAGAGAGTGTGGGACTTTAGCCAGTCAAAGCCTAGCATGGAGATTCAGACCCATCAATGGCAAGCTTTTTAAATTTCAAAACTGTGCATTGATGGAGGGAACCCTTCTATCACTAAAATCTAGGAGAGGCTTCCTGGGCCATTGCTGTCTAGCTTCTGGCTCCTGACTGGACCACAGCTGTGATAGACAAGTCATGAATTGATAACCTTGGTATATGTGTTTCAAGGTGTGCTGACTACTCTTCCTTTAACAAGGAGCTCTGTCCATCTACATGTGTGTTTCTAAAGCACTTGCACTGCTTTGTTGAATGCTATGACAGTGTTTAGTGTGATACTATTTGCGGTACACCTATACAGTATTAATGTATATGCATCTCTAAGTGATTATGACATAGCAATTTATGATAACTTGAATTTAGGTATTTGATGAAGAGCGAAAAGTATGCTGACAATTCCTTTGGGGCTCAACAGCATCTCAGTTATCTCAGTGGTCATTTAAGGATCATTGCTTGAAAAACTAGTGTTTCCAGGTCTTAAGAGTTTCCTCAAGTACAAGCCCCAGATGTTCTTCTCCAGAGTCCTTCTTTATGCACATGTCTTCTTCCAGACAGTAATCTGGATGAAGCTTTCTGGATCCTCTCCACATAGGTAGACTGCCTATCTCTTCAGGCACATTAAGAGAAATGAGTGGATTTAAACTTCTCAATCTTATTCCCACTCCCATTTTTTCCCCCAACCACAAAAATGTGTGATTAAAAGAAATGATTGGGGTATGACAAACTCATTTTCAATTCATACAGAATTGTGGGTGCATTAATTCAGTAAAACAGGAAAGAAAGTTTGGAAGAGAGATTGGTCCTGTTTCATGGTCTTCGAATGAGCCTGGCCCCCATCATCATTTTGGTGTACTTGGTAGGAAGATGTACAGTTTATGATTTCCTGACTGGAAAAGCTCTAAGGCCAACCTCCTCTACTTTTGCCTCCCATACAGTAGATACCCACATTGAATGAAGTGAAGAGAGTGTCTACATCTGAGTTTTACAGAAACTACATTAATTTGGCTCACAGATGGAAGAGAGTGAGAGAGGGGCTGATACATGTATGCAGTAACATGACACGGCTCTCCAGGATTTGGGGGAGTTTCATAGCAGCCTACTTTCACTTGAGACTTCGGAGCTATAGAGCATGAATAAAATGGATGCCTACATTTTAAATCACCCCCTCCTTATTAACCTTTAATGCCTTGCAAAACTTTAGTTTTCAAGATAACTAACCTGGTTAAGTGTTAGCGGCCATATGAAATGACTTGCGCATTTATTCCTATTTTAGTATGAGAAAATTTTGTCACATAAGGAAGACAAATCACTTTCCCAAGCACACAGAATCAATCAATGGCTAGTGTTAGTCCCACAAATCTTGATCTTTTCCATCTGCTGCTTCTTTCAAGTAGCCTGTCCCATTTCCCCCCTTCTCTCTTTGACATTAAAATTAAGAATTCTCTTTACACAGACCTGTGCTGATGCTCAGCAATTAACAGCAGTGATAAGACATCTCAAGTCCTTTTTTTGAAGTGGAAATGATACCAATAACACCTAAACGAATAAACATCATTTCAAATGCATGCGTGTTTTAAGAATGATCTGACACGAATGCAAAGACCTAGGGAGCTATAATTGAGCTGAGAGAATGACTGGGTTTGCAGCTGTCTTTAAAACAGTTCAACAGAGAATCTCAGGAATTAAAGGAACTGTGCCATTGTAACAGAAGGTAAAATGGATTCTAAAAGTCCTCAAAAAGCTAAAGATAAGTGTGGAGACGCAAAGGAGATAATGATACTTGGAGGCTCCATATATTGGGAACGTCCTCATCTGTCTCTGATGTACAGAAAAAAAGTGGTGGTTTTTAGGTTAGCATCTTCAGTTCCTAACTATAGAGATGAGCTTATAGGAGAAGGTGGGGATATGCAGGATAGGGGATAGGGAGGAAAGGAGAATAGACTAATTTCCGGGGGATGGAAGGAGAGGGTAGATGGCGAAATGTGTTTCATTCACTCTCCTTTCATTATGGACCTAAACTGTAAATCTTGGAATGTCATTGCATAGAGATCCTTTCAAATTACGTCATGCATTTTTTACATTATTATCTCCTTTTATCAGCCAGTCTAAACAATGAGTATGTGTGTGTATACACCCATGTACATGCAGGTATGCATATATATGTATACATGCATATAGATACCTACTACTTTTTGGTGCTTACCTATAAGTGTCTCTACAGACAGATCTATACACACATTTGTAAATATAGCTGTCTTGAGTACCGCTCTGATTCAACCATGTGTGACATCAGAAAACAGCAAAGGCACATTTATAAAGTGTTTGAAGACTGCCTGGCACACAGAAGGTACTTAACACATATTAGCTGTTATTAATTTGCAGGTGTGGGGTTACGGCAGAAAGGGAGGGAGGGAGGAATTAATGTTCCCTCTTTGGCTTCTATGTTTTCTGATTATCCTCTGCTCCCTGTGTACAGCCAATGCCTTCAGAAAACAGTCTAGTACAAAGGGCTTATAGATTCTTAGATTATTATGTGCTGGGTAACTCAGATCTATATACAGTGATTTATTCCCAAATTCTCTGTCTTACAAATGCTTCACAGCACTTCAGAGACCCAGGCATTATGCACTTACTTACACAGAAGCGATGCATGTCTTTTCAAACATGAGATCTTTGTTATCACTGATAAGATACAAAGGGCTTAATAAATTCTTTCCATAGGGGATATTACATCATGTAGTTGGCCATTAAGAAAAGTTACATTTTACCTCTACATTTTTATTATCACTAAGATTTCCCCCAGTCATCACTAAAGATTTCCCCTAGTTCCTTATACATCATTTTAAATAACATTTGGCAATAAAACTTTGGCAAAGGAACTTGTTCAATTCTTTTTTTCTCTTTTCCAAAACTGAAACATCCAGTTATTTTTCCATATGCTCTCATGCTCAATTATTTCTGAATTTTTTTACTATAGAGAAATAGACCAAAAGTGTTAAGATTAAAGTGAATGAAACTACAAATGTAATGAAGAAGATAAACTCAGATTTCTTGATTAAATCCCAGGAGACACTAACAGATTTGTGGAATTTCTCTTGAATTTTATAGAATGAATTTTTTAAACTCAAAAAAAATATTCAGCAACTATACATCAATAGAAATTTTTAAAAGTTTTAAAAATCCTTTCACAGAAAAAACTGGAAACAAACAAACAAAAAATGGAGAGCCTGGATAATTACATCTCCCCACAACATGATGTCATTGTTAAATGTGCATATATACACATATTTCCTTTGAATATTATAGCCAGAACAGGTTGATATTTTATACTTTTAGATGTAGTACCAGTTAACTCCCCTCCCCACATCTCTTGGGCATAAACCTACAGGTCCCTTGGCTTACAGACTCTTTAGCTACAAAAAAAATTTTTTAATTAAAAACTAAAGTATTCTACTTTAATCAATAGGCAATAAATGAAAGAAATTGTCCACTTCAAAGAAACAGAGCAGGATAACAGTAAATAAGCACGTAAATCAAATAGTTCCCAGGAAGATCCCATTCTGAGATACGGGAGAAAACTAGAATTAGCTGATATTTATCTTTAATGATAATTTTTTGACATTTCAGATAAGATGATGTTAGCTTTCATAATTTGCCTGGGAGTCATCAGGCTCAGACCTACTAAACACAGGAGGGAAATTTCATTTTCAGCCAAGCCTTTCTCAGTACTTTTGAAGAATTCCACATTTTTCTTCTGGAGTTTTTATTCAACGGTCATTGCCAAAGCCCTTTGTTTGTTTAGCATCTGGCAGGATAATCTTGAGAATCTGGTTATTTTAGTTATGTGGGTACTAGGGAAGGGAGGTAATTCTAGATATGCAAATCACATGAGCCTGGACTTCCAGATCACATCTAAACCTTTGCATATTTGAGTTTATTTGCCTTTAGCAAAACAAGTCCTCCTGTTGTTAAAAGGGAAAAGTACTGAAACATACCTTATGGGAAGGCAGCTAAAGTTGGTTGTATATCAAAACACTCATAAAACTAAAATTTGGTGATATAAGTGTAAATGAATTAAAAGCACACGCATGAAAATTCCCTTAAAATACACAAAGTTATATGAAATATGTATTGGTTTTTTCTTAGCCTGGCATGGTAGAAAATTAATTTAGGATCATTGGAACATTAAAAATGTGGCCAGGTTCACTGATTCTTCAGACATATGCTGAAAGAATGGCATGTTATTTCAAGAGCAGAATTCTTGTGACCTGAGAGTGTATCCATCCATTTCTTTCTATGGGTCCTCCAATTGTAAACAGCCTCTGGGAGACTTCAAAAATTATGCAAGAAGAATCAGGATCTAAGGCATTCTTGTTACAGCTGAGAGAGATAAAAAAAGAAAAACCTACCTCTCAATGATCCATGCCAGACCATATGTAGGTCTCTACTTATGGTCCATTAAATTCATAAAAATGTTGCCACGGCTGGTAGATCAGCTTACAGCATGCACATTTTATTTAGAGTTTCTCTTGTTTCCACAAAACTCTGATATTTTTGTGCCATGCAAGTAGGTTACTGTTGATGAAAAAATTGCTAGAGTCACTCAAAGCTATACATTTTATATCGATCTTAATCTTTACTTCCCTTTTCCTAGCTAAGAGCCTTGGTCACATAGATGGTGTTGCCAATGGATGCAACTTTATAGAAAACCACAGACTAATTTCAAGATTCGCATTTTCTATATGTGCATACATACAATCCCTCTGAATTCTTTGAGACACGCAGCTCTGCAAGTAAGATGTGCTAGGGGTACAGATGGCCAAAAGGCACATGAAGAGATGCTCATCACCACTAACTATTAGAGAAATTCAAATCAAAACTACAATGAGGTATCACTCCACACCAGTCAGGATGGCCATCATTAAAAAGTCTACAAATAATAAATGCTGGAGAGGGTGTGGAGAAAAGGGAACCCTCCGACACTGTTGGTGGGAATGTAAATTGGTGCAGCCACTAAGGAGAACAGTATGGAAGTTCCTTAACAAACTAAAAATAGAGTTACCATATGATCCAGCAATCCTACTCCTGGGCATATATCCAGAGAAAAACATAATTTGAAAAGATACATGCACCCCAATGTTCATTGCAGCACTATTTACAATAGCCAAAACATGGAAGTAATCTAAATGTCCATTTACAGATGAATGGATAAAGAAAATATGGTATATATATATACATATATATATATATATGAATATTACTTAACAACAAAAAAGAATCAAATAATGCCATTTTCTGCAACATGGAAGGACCTAGAGATTATCATACTAAGTGAAGTAAGCCAGACAAACAAAATATCATATGATATTGCTGGAATGTAAAAAAAGGATACAAATGAACCTATTTATAAAATGGATATAGACTCACAGACATAGAAAACAAACTTATGGCTACCAAAGGGGATGCGGGTAGAGGGATAAATTAGGAGTTTTGGATTAGAATATACATACCACTATATATAAAATACATAACCTACAAGGACCTAATTATAGCATAGGGAACTATACTCAGTATCTTGTAATAACCTATAATGGAAGAGAATTTTAAAAGAATATATTTATATATATGTAAAAAAATAAAGTAAAAATTATTCCAAAACAGTAAAAGATGTGCTATGGGTGACCTAGGTTTGCTAAACCCTCTCCCCTGTAGATTACTCCACACCTCATTCCCTGAACTCTGTCCTCTCTCTGTCACCCGCCTCACAGCTTGCTCCTTCCTGTCTGGTTCTTCCAGTCTCTTCCCACCCTTCCACGCTCTAAAGCCCATTTATCCTCCATGACCACTTCAAAGCCTTCTGTTTCCATGAAGACATTCCAAGGATGGCAGCCTACACTGATTACTCCCTTTCCAAACTTGCATTATCTTATATTTTATTATTTTATATTTCTGCTCTACACCCGTTTGTTTGATCTATGTGGACAAAGCCTTCTCAACAACCCAGTCATAAACGGGTAGAGGACAAGACGATCCTGGCTCTTGCCTTTCTTTTTCAGAGCACAGAATGGGGAGATGTATGGTGTTTCCATAATTAAAAACTGCCTTATCTGCTGTTGGATCTTTGACATCAATTTTTTGTTTTTGGAAGCTGTACCCTCCTCTTCCACAGGTAGGTGAAAAAGCCCCATAATAATAAAGTATACACTGAAGTATGCATTTCTAGGTATGAAAAAGAAGGTAAGGAGGTCCTTGATGATGCAAGACTGTCTCTGTCTGGATTCTTTGCTCCTGAGGATAGAACGGCTGCTAGTGCAGTGGGGCTATTCTTTTTTTCTTTCTTTCTTTTTTTTAAACATCTTTATTGGAGTATAATTGCTTTACAATGGTGTGTTAGTTTCTGCTTTACAACAAAGTGAATCAGTTATACATATACATGTGTTCCCATATCTCTTCCCTCTTGCATCTCCCTCCCTCCCACACTCCCTATCCCACCCCTCTAGGTGGTCACAAACCACCCAGTTGATCTCCCTGTGTTATGCAGCTACTACCCACTAGCTATCTATTTTATGTTTGGTAGTGTATATATGTCCATGCCACTCTCTCACTTTGTCACAGCTTACCCTTCCCCCTCCCCATATCCTCAAGTCCATAAGAAAGTCAGGCCCGGCTCTCCTTGGACATCTTGATAGCATTTGTGGTTGGACTGTTGCTTACAGTCTCTCCCTTCTCCTCATCTCCCTTCTCTCCCTCACTTAACCATTTACTGTTAATGGTTTAAATATAGTACCTAGTTCATTAATTTGCATTTTCTAAGATGGTATAATGAAAAATAAATCAGTTACTTCTCAATTCAAAGCACTTCTCTGGTTACATTGTGAGTATTTACATAGGATTAGAGAACTTGACTCACTGCTTCATCTGATATATTTGCTCTTACAACTCTTTCATCTTATGTTACTTTCTGTTCTACATGCTTTTGTATTTCCTTTTTATTTGGCTTTTTCTATTTGGATTATAATAATTTTGCTTTTATTTTCTACAGAGTTTTGGAAGATATATGTGCCCATTTCTAATTCAACCACACTTTAGATTCAAAACCTAACAACCAGTTAAGTTTTAAAGGTCATAACAATTTTAAGATCATATCAGAGGCATGATCTGATATTTTCATCTATTTAAGATGAAAATTTAATCCACCTTTCCTCCCCATAATTTTCCCCACCTGTTGACTACTCCCCTTCTTGGTTTTTTTTAATATATACAGAGTGTGATTTAATTTTAGATTGTTGAATTCTTGGTTTGACATAATATGCCATTGTCATTTTTAACATTTGTATGCACTGTTGTAAGTGACTGGTGTCAGTGATCAAAACTAGGTAAAGGTTACATTTCATCTTTTTGAGTTTTCTTAAATTTTATTTTAACCACTCAACCCCCTTGGCAGTAGAACAGATATGTTACAGAGAAGTAATTAACCTGTACCTAACAGATATCAAGAGAATATGTCCGGCCATAGATTATCTAAAGCTAAGAGTCCCAGCTCTTGACACTCTGAGATCTTTAGTTTTTTAAAGTGTCAGATTTCTGATTTCTCCAATCAGAAATACAACCATCAGGATCTGTTTCTTCATTATAATCATCACAGATGTGCTTAATGATTAGATATGGGTTGCTAACTCCCACAGGTTCCTGTAACTTTTGGGCTTCCTCATCAAATGCCTATTTGTACAGCCTTAGAACTAGTCGTTTACATTTGGGAGACCTCAAGACTTCAATTTTCTTTTACTTTTTCAGTAATAAGAGTTTTCCTTCAAATAAATTTTTATTTTTAAGACAATGAAATGTGTGCTGTATTTCATAAGAAATCTTATAATATTTCATAAGAATATTTCGTAGGAATATTTCATAAGAAATTTTAAAATATTTCATAAGAAAAACTTATGAAATATTTAACTTTATATATGTGCTGTACATAAATGACATTTAAAAAACATTTTCAACCTTTTTTATTGCGATAACATTTACATAAAATAATAGCACTCATCTTAAGCAGATGAGTCTGACAAAGGTCAAAACATTCACACCATCACAATCAGGATGTGATGGTCTGCAGTCTATCCCACCTTCCTTTGAAGTCAGTCAACTACTGCTCTGCTTTCTGTCACTATAGATTAGTTTTGTCAGTTTGGGAATTTCATAAAAATAGAATAACACAGTAGTATGCACTCTTTTATGCCTGGCTACTTTTATTCAATATGTTTTTGAGATCCATCTGGAATTTGTTTCTATTTTTTGCTGAGCAACATTCTGTTATATGGACATACCACAATTTGTGTACCAATTCACCAGTTGACAAGCCCTGGGCTGTTTCCATTTGGGGTGATAATAAATAAAGCCACTAAACATTTATATGCAAGACTTTGTATCAACATACACTTCATTACCTTAAAGTGAATTACTGGGTTCTATGGTAACTCAGTGTTTAACTTTAAAAGAAACTTGCTAAATGTTTTCCGAAAGGGTCACACCATCGTACATTCCTGCCAGCAATACATGCAAGTTCTACTTGTTCCACTTGCTCAACAAGTTTTGTTTTTATTTAGTGGTGTTTTTATATTTCAGTCATTCTGGTGGGTATGTAATGGTATCTCATTATGACTTGATTTGCATTTTCTGATGATTAATTATGTTGGGTAACTTTTCATATGTTTTTTGGCCATTCGCATATCTTCTTTTGTGAAGCATATATTCAAATTGTTTGCCCATTTTTATTGGGTTGCTTGAGTCATTATTTTAAGTGTTCTTTATATAGTCTAGGTATAAATTCTCCACTGTGAGATATAAACACTGTAGAGTTTGATTCCTAGTCACAGTTACCTTCTCCTGACCTATGACCTATGACAGTTATGCTACAAGGTTTCATACAGCACTATTCATGATGACTGCTATAATCTAGTTCTCTCAATTCTTTGTTTATTAATCTCGATGTATATTTATAGGTATTAATCTCTGTTTATATTAAATTTTTTTATGAAAGAAAAAGAATATTCATTTATTTTTAATGACTTATTAGAATACCTATAGATATCATTATATATATGATATATAAATTAATTATACAATATATCATGTATTAATTATTAAAACATACTCTGGTAAATATTATGTATTCAATATGAAACAGGAGGAAAGGGGGCAGGGCACAACCTTTAAAAGAATTACATAGCCCGAGGACACAACATAAACTGATTAGAACAAAATAGGTCCAAGATGGCGGACAAGTCTACTTCCACTAGACCTTGAGCCTCAGTATACACTCATTGTAACACATCAGCAAGCTAAGCGACACACCCACAGGTGCCACGACAGTTCCAAGGATGACCATAAAGGTCAAAAAGTGGGCGGTGGCTCAATTCCTAGAAATCCCCACCCCTTCCCCAAATTAGCTGGAATACTCCTCCCACTCATCAGCGTATGAAATTACTCACCCCTATAAAACTAACAACCCCATACCCTGGTGCTGCCCTCGCCTTCTTTTTTTTTTTTTTATTTTTTTTTATTTTTTTTTTTATAGGTATACCTGGATTTAATTCTCACTTCTACCGCTTGGTAGCTGGATAGCCTTAGGCAAGTTTCATACCTCCCTGAAATTCACTTAATTCAGTCTGTAAAATGGCATAATAACTTATTATAGCATCCTTTTAGGAATTTTAAATCAGTTCTTGAAATAAAAGTACACAATATATAGACAAGTATGGATTCCTCAATAGATGTTTGACCTTTCATTTCTCCAGTATCCCACCTGCATCAAATAAAGAAAAATACTTTTTAAAATTTACGAATATTTCATTGTTGTAAAGTTAAAGCCATAAAAATAATCAAATGGCCTACTATCATACCGTTAGAAGAAAAAAAAAAAGGTGTTCATGAGAGTTCCATATTAGAATACAAGTTTTCCTTAGGCACCTGTTTATGTATGCTATTCTGCTCTTTACAATAAATAATTAAATTTAAAAGACTTAATTCCTCACTTTTAAGACCTTATTAGTTTACAAATTACATATTGACCTATGCTAAATTTTATACCGACCCATGCTAATGAATTCAGTACAGAAAACAAAAAACACTGCACTCAAGCAAACTACATATATATATATATATATATATATATATATATATATATAAAACTTATATGAGAATTGCTACTCCAGCTTTCTTTTGGTTTCCATTTGCATGAAATACCTTTTTCCATCCCCTTACTTTCAGTCTGTATGTGTCTCTAGGTCTGAAGTGGGTCTCTTGTAGACAGCAAATATATGGGTCTGGTTTTTGTATCCATTCAGCCAATCTGTGTCTTTTGGTGGGAGCATTTAGTCCATTTACATTTAAGGTAATTATCGATATGTGTGTTCCCATTCCCATTTTCTTAATTGTTTGGGGTTTGTTATTGTAGGTCTTTTCCTTCTTTTGTGTTTCTTGCCTAGAGAAGTTCCTTTAGCAGTTGTTGTAGAGCTGGTTTGGTGGTGCTGAACTCTCTCAGCTTTTGCTTGTCTGTAAAGGTTTTAATTTCTCCATCAAATCTGAATGAGATCTTGCTGGGTAGAGTAATCTTGGTTGCAGGTTTTTCTCCTTCAACACTTTCAATATGTCCTGCCACTCCCTTCTGGCTTGCAGAGTTTCTGCTGAAAGATCAGCTGTTAACCTTATGGGGATTCCCTTGTGTGGTATTTGTTGTTTTTCCCTTGCTGCTTTTAATATGTTTTCTTTGTATTTAATTTTTGACAGTTTGATTAATATGTGTCTTGGCGTATTTCTCCTTGGATTTATCCTGTATGGGACTCTCTGTGCTTCCTGGACTTGATTAACTATTTCCTTTCCCATATTAGGGAAGTTTTCAACTATAATCTCTTCAAATATTTTCTCAGTCCCTTTCTTTTTCTCTTCTTCTTCTGGAACCCCTATAATTCGAATGTTGGTGCGTTTAATGTTGTCCCAGAGGTCTCTGACACTGTCCTCAGTTCTTTTCATTCTTTTTTCTTTATTCTGCTCTGCAGTAGTTATTTCCACTATTTTATCTTCCAGGTCACTTATCCGTTCTTCTGCCTCAGTTATTCTGCTATTGATCCCATCTAGAGTACTTTTAATTTCATTTATTGTGTTGTTCATCGTTGCTTGTTTCATCTTTAGTTCTTCAAGGTCCTTGTTAACTGATTCTTGCATTTTGTCCATTCTATTGTCCATTCTATCTCCAAGATTTCGGATCAACCTTACTATCATTATTCTGAATTCTTTTTCCGGTAGACTGCCTATTTCCTCTTCATTTGTTAGGTCTGGTGGGTTTTTATCTTGCTCCTTCATCTGCTGTGTGTTTTTCTGTCTTTTCATTTTGCTTATCTTACTGTGTTTGTGGTCTCCTTTTTTGCAGGCTGAAGGTTCGTAGTTCCTGTTGTTTTTTGTGTCTGTCCCCAGTGGCTAAGGTTGGTTCAGTGGGTTGTGTCGGCTTCCTGGTGGAGGGTACTAGTGCCTGTGTTCTGGTGGATGAGGCTGGATCTTGTCTTTCTGGTGGGCAGGTCCACGTCTGGTGGTGTGTTTTGGGGTGTCTGTAGACTTATTATGATTTTGGGCAGCCTCTCTGCTAATGGGTGGGGTTGTGTTCCTGTCTTGCTAGTTGTTTGGCATAGGATGTCCAGCACTGTAGCTTGCTGGTCGTTGAGTGAAGCTGGGTGCTGGCGTTGAGATTTTTGCTGTTTGATATTATGTGCAGCTGGGAGGCCTCTTGTGGACCAGTGTCCTGAAGTTGGCTCTCCCACCTCAGAGGCACAGCACTGACTCCTGGCTGCAGCACCAAGAGCCTTTCATCCACAGGGCTCCTTAATTTGGGATGATTCGTTGACTATTCAGGTATTCCACAGATGCAGGGTATATCAAGTTGATTGTGGAGCTTTAATCCGCTGCTTCTGAGGCTGCTGGGAGAGATTTCCCTTTCTCTTCTTTGTTCTCACAGCTCCCAGGGGCTCAGCTTTGGATTTGGCCCCGCCTGTGCGTGTAGGTCGCCGGAGGGCGTCTGTTCTTTGCTCAGACAGGACGGGGTTAAAGGAGCCGCTGATTCGGAGGCTCTGGCTCACCCAGGCCGGGGGGCAGGGAGGGTCACGGAGTGCGGGGCGGGCCTGCAGCGGCAGAGGCCGGCGTGACGCCGCAGCCTGAGGGCGCCGTGCGATCTCCCGGGCGAGTTGTCCCTGGATCCCGGGACCCTGGCAGTGGCGGGCTGCACAGGCTCCCCGGAAGGGCGTGTGGACAGTGACCTGTGTTCGCACACAGGCCCCCTGGCGGCGGCAGCAGCGGCCCCAGCGTCTCATGTCCGTCTCTGGGCTCCGCACCCTCAGCCGCGGCTCGCGCCCGTCCCTGGAGCTCTCTCAAGCAGCGTTCCTAATCCCCTCTCCTCGTGCACCAGGAAACAAAGAGGGACGTAAAAGTCTCTTGCCTCTTCGGCAGGTCCAGACTTTTCCCCGGACTCTCTCCCGGCCAGCCGCGGCGCACCAACGCCCTGCAGGCTGTGTTCACGCCGCCAACCTCAGTCCTCTCCCGGCGCTCCGACAAAAGCCGGAGCCCCAGCTCCCAGTCCCGCCCGCCCCGGCGGGCGAGCAGAAAAGCCTCTCGGCTGGTGAGTTCCGGTCGGCCCGATCCTCTGCGCTGGAATCTGTCCGCTTTGCCCTCCGCACCCCTGTTGCTGTGCTCTCCTCCGCGGCTCCCAAGCTCCCCCACTCCGCCTCCCGAAGTCTCCACCCGCGAAGGGGCTTCCTAGTGTGTGGACACTTTTCCTCCTTCACAGCTCTCTCCCGCTGGTGCAGGACCCGTCCCTATCCTTTTGTCTCTGTTTAGTTTTTTCTTTTGCCCTAACCAGGTACGTGGGGGGTTCCTTGCCTTTTGGGAGGTCTGAGGTCTTCTGCCAGCGTTCAGTAGGTGCTCCGTAGGAGTTGTTCCACGCGTAGATGTATTTCTGGTGTATCTGTGGGGAGGAAGGTGATCTCCGCGTCTTACTCTTCCGCCATCTTCCCGGAAGTCTATATTAAATTTTTATAACAAATGATAGAAGTTTTTCTTTAGGACATTGTAAAAAGTGGCGTAAAGTTTTATGAATTAAAATTTCCCCATTCTTTTCTCTGCTTATGACAACTACATCTTACAATTTCAGCTTTGACCATTTTTCCTTGACAATTACATTCAGTGATGGCAGGTAATGGTTGCCCAAGTTAGAAACAAGAAAGTTGACTCCCAGAAAGTTAAAGTGAAATGGATTTTGTGGTTTAATGTTTATTATATTTGCATTTAATATTCAATTGATATTTAATATATTAATATTAAATTAATGCATTCAATAATTTAATATTAAATTAACACATAAAACTAGGAACCATTCTCTTAACAAATAACATTTTTTCTATTTTTCTTGTGGCCCTACATTTATTGCTAAAATAAATCTAGTTATTGAACCTTAATTTAGAATGAAACACAATGTATATTTAACACTTTTGCATAATCTATATAATTCATGATCCTTTTGGAACACTTTAAAAGCAGTAGCTGCAGAAACTCGGCCTGGAGGAGAAATATTAGTTAGGAAACAGCTATTAGAAAAGTTTATGATAAAGCAAGAAAATAGTTTGATTTCCAACATAGATGGGTATGTTTATATAAAAATATTTTTTTCAAAGGACTGGTTATGCACATAAGAATTAACATAAGCACATATTAATAAAAATGGGCAGCACATATGATACTAGGTCTAAAGTATCTATGACACCAGTTTAACAAGAGTTGTTACACCTTGTTTTCCTAGTGAGAGCTGGACCCCCTGACTATCAGCAAGATACAGTTAACATCAGGACTCTACCTATTGGGGTCACGGCTTTTACAAGGCAGAAATGAGAAACACTTATTATCTGAAACAGTCTCTGGTGCTGAGCTCCTTCCGTTGTAAACCTCATAGGCAGCTGACGCTACAGGATGAACTAGAGATGCCTTAATGATGACCGTCTAAGGTCATTGAAGGAGCCTAGGTAAAGACTAAAAAAGTGGCTCCGGGTAAGACAGGAACCCTACTTCTTTTGCAGACGTTCACAAACACACGCAGATTGCGATTTATGTAACACTCTATCTTTTTTATTTAATTAAGTAAAGAAACGTTACATTAAAATTGGGAAAACTGGCCCATTCCCCTCTCCTAATCAGGCACAAATCTTGGTATTGTTCAGGATACAGTTCTTCTTGGAGATTACAGTAGGAAGTACAGTTGTCCCACGGTATCCACAGGGCATTGGTTTTAGGACACCTGCGGATACCAAAATCCATGGATGCACAAGCCCCTTATATAAAACGGTGTAGGACAGTGGCCCTCCATACCCGCAGGTTCTGCATCTTCTGACTGGTTCAATCCGCCAATGTCCAACCCACGGAGGACCAACCATATCTATGCTTTTAAGCCACAAACATTTTTTTCACTTAATTATTTCCAGTCTTATTCCCTGTATGCATTGATTCTTGTTTTCTTCTTATTGAAAGACATTACTCAAAAGCACTGTCCAGGAGGTCTTTGTGTGTTAAACTTCTGACCCTTTGTATGATTCCAAAATACGCTTGTCACGCTCATGTTTAAGTGTTGCAGTTCTATTTTACTGTCGAGAAATCTGATGTGCATTCAATTCTTGTTCTTCTGCGTGTCATCTTCTCTTTCTTTTAAGAAGATTTTAGACTTTTTTCTTTGTCTCCATTGTTATTGAATCTCAAGATGTGTTTATTTCTCTTATCTAACTTAATTAGTGTGAAAGATTTTTCGTAAAGATAACCTCAGTAAGTTATCCTTCCATGTTTGCTGCTTTGCAATGTGTTTTCTGTTGTTGTTGGGTTTTTTTTGCGGTACGCAGGTCTCTCACTGTTGTGGTCTCTCCCGTTGTGCAGCACAGGCTCCAGACGCGCAGGCTCAGCGGCCATGGCTCACAGGCCCAGCCGCCCCGCAGCATGTGGGATCTTCCCGGACCGGGGCACGAACCCGTGTCCCCTGCATCGGCAGGCAGACTCTCAACCACTGCGCCACCAGGAAAGCCCTGCAATGTGTTTTTAATGCTCCTCCTTTCAAGAAGAGTTTAATTCTCCATCACTAAATCTAGGCTTGGCCATGTGATTTATTTTGTTAATAGAATATTAGCAGACATGATGCAAGTTAAGCCTTGATCAGCACATGCACATTCTGCCCTGTTTTGCAGCTTTCAGAATCCCCGGATTGTGTGAAGGTGTGAATGAGGCTGAGATAGCCCACTGTAGAGACCAATGGAAGACAACCCAGGGGTCTTGGTTTACAACTTGACACCTGCCAAAAATGTGAGGGAGGGCTTCCTAGGCTGAGTCCCAGCCAATCTGACAGCCAACTGTAGGTCCACGAGGGAGCCCCAGAGAGGGCAGCAGTAAAACCACCCCAGGTAAACTTCTTTGAGGGTATTAGCTATTTCTTGCAACCATCATCCAAGTCCTATAGGACATTTTCAGCTTTTCAAGAAATTCCCATTATACTTGTATTAATATGCATATCCCTATGTGATCTAGTTCTTTGTAAATTTATCACTATCTATAATTATATCTTTAACATATTTTCCTTTACTTTTATTGTTGGATTTGTCTCTAGAATATAAAGTCAATTTTTCTTGCTAATGGCTACATCCTCTGAGCCAAAACAGTCTCTGATAGAGTTGGTTCTCAACAACTAGGTTGAATTAATATTAAATTTCAATAAATATAGTAAGTAAATTAGATACATCTGCATCTGGAGTCTTTATTACTACATGAGTCTGATTTTTTTTATGAGTCGTTTTTTAAAAACAAGTTCCCAAATTAAAAACAAATTGTTTCTTTAAATTTCCGTTACTATTCTCTGAGATAAATATTATTTTCTCCTTTTGTAGATGAGGAAAATACAGCTCATAGTTTTAGAACCATGCTTAATGTCACACAATTAAAAACTCAGGGAGCATTTTGATATGAGATCTGTCTGACTCCGAAGCTGTCTCTCAATAGATCATTTTGCTTTTATGAGAGCTTGAATTTACTGTGTGACTACAAACTTCACTATTTTATCTCTCAATTTCCCTCTATTGCCAGACATAGGAAAAATATGGAAAAAGTTTTAGAAGAGTACAGATTGTAAAAATAGTGAAATAAGGCAGAAAGAGAAAGACAAACAGTGTATGACATCACATACGTGGACTCTAAAAAATACAACAAACTGGTGAATATAACAAAAAGAAGCAGACTCACAGACATAGAACAAACTAGTGATTGCCAGTGGGGAGAGGGAAGGGAGAGGGGCAATATAGAGGTAGGGGAGTAAGAGGTACAAACCACTGGGTGTAAGATCGGCTACAAGGATATATTGTTCAACACGGGTAATATAGCCAATATTTTGTGATAGCCGTATATGAAAAGTTACCTTTAAAAATTGTATAAAAATTTTCTTAAACAATGGCATTGTGGGAAATTCTCTGGCGGTCCAGTGGTTAGGACTCCACACTTTCACTGCTGAGGGCCCAGGTTTGATGCCTGGTCGGGGAACTAAGATCACACAACCTGTGCGGTGTGGCCAAAAAAAACAAATGGCATTGTGGAGCAAAGAAAAAAATACAGAAATATTTTCTGCCATATGATTCAAGAAATTAAGATCACATTTATTCAATGTACTTAATGATTTGCTGCTAATTTTATGTGAAGTATTTTATTTCTATGCTTTCTATAAATATGCATAGAATAAAGGAGCTTTTTGTCTCTGGAATGAAATAGAGTATAGTATCCTGGCACTTAATAAGGGTAGCACAATGATGAGAGTTGAATTCTATTACTATGTTCGATATTCACAAAATAAAGATTATTAGGGCAAAACTGAAAAAGAATAGTGTTCAACTAAACTTATGCTAATTCTTGATGTCTTTTATCACATAAAATTCCGACATCTTATTTCTTTCTTTTTCTCTCTAGATCCCAGATAGTCATTTACCCTTCTCACTCATTCAATTCCATTTAAGGAAAAATATAAACACTGACACTATGAAAAAAAAAGAGTATCACTCTTTTTATTAGTGTGCTGTGATGGGGATTTGCTCCTTATAAATTTTCCCCAAACTTTTTCCTTAGTGATGAAATATTGTAATTCAAATAAAAAATATATAATTTTCATTATTATCACAATGCTTTGGGCTTTGCCAATGGAGAACTAAACAGGTTTCTTCTGCATGTTTTCTAAATGTCTCCAGCTGTGTTTCTCAGAATCAGACCAGACAATGGCTAGACAGACAGTCACATCAAAGTGGCATCTTATACACAAAGAAGACTCCCTCCTCCAGCAGCCCCTAACAGAGGGTCTGTGAGCATGAGATCATGCCAGTGAATTCTGTTTGCCTTGCTTTTTTCTTTGTTTTCTTAACCGGGAAAGTGTTTGTCCATGAAATGGTTTGGCAAGGTCTGTTATTCCAAAGGCTTTCTTAAACTAATAGTCCTGATTTCAAGCCTCAGAAGAAAAGCAATTATATTTGAATGTAGAGTATTCTCTACTGTGAATTGGCAAATTACTTTTTCTTTTTAAGAAAAAGCTAATTCTAAATTCTAGAGTCTAAATTCTTTTTCCTATTCCCATTTAGGTCCAAGTATGATACTATCCGTGAAAATCCTATCGAACTGGTTATTTTTGATCAAAAGTATAATATTATTTCGGGTTGAATGGGTGCCTCAGTTCTCTGAAAAGCTCTCATATAGCCCAGTTTCATTAGGGAACACCCTGGAAAGGAGAATCAACAGCGGATTTGTTTTCTTAAGCTCACTACCTGTTAGGATCTGTCAAACACGCTTGTTCTCCATATAAGCCATTTGGAATGTTCACTTCCAAAATAACTGGACTGAAATTAGGAAAAAAATGTTCCCATCCCATTTCGTCCTTTTTTCCCCATCCGACTCTCCCTGCAAAGTGTCTAGGCTCTATGGCTAAGAAAATAGTAACACACTCACAAGCTGTGAAGGGTAAAGAAAATTACTACTCAAAATGTAATTCACTTGCCAACCACAATTCACTACTTGAACAACCAGCTATTGATTCATCTAATCTTATTGTCACATTCACAGGAACATTTTTCTAAAGCCTGAAGGCTCTTGAGCAGATTCTTCTTAAACTAGTACTTGCCATTGGCAGATGAACCACAATTTTTAGCCTACATGGCTTTGTACGTGCTGCCCTTTTTTTCAGGAATACCCACTTTTATTCACCTGGTTAATTTCTATTGAACCTCATCTCAGGTACATCGTTCCCAGAAAACTTTCTTGCTAACTCTTCACTCTAGTCATTCCTGGTAGATGCCACCTAGTTATTCTCAGGTGGTTGTTACACTGATATCTACTACACTTGCATTTGACTTGTTAATTCATCAGTCTCCCATTGTGAGCTCCTTGAGGATAAGTGCTGTGTTTTGCCCATATAATCAACCCCTAATACAGTGTCTAACACATTTTATGGTCAATAAATTTTTGCCACATAAATTAACAAAAGAATTATTAATACATGAGCCAATTAATGCAAAAATTATTTATTCCAGATGACATATTCATTTTTGGTGGACCTTCCAACGTTCATTGTCTACCATCTACCTGACAGCAATTTTCCTCGTACTGGCAAAGGATTAACCCCTCCTACATTTTCAGCCATGTGGATTTGTGGGAATTGGTCCATGAGGACAAATGTAAGCCAAGGAAAGGCTTAAAACAATTTGGATTCTACTGAGAGCCAAAGGAACTGCTTCAGGGATGTGCGTGTGACCTACTCAGAGCTAGTGAGGATTTGCAATAGTTTGAGGGAAGGCGAGATTCTTTTCTTTCGCAGAACCTGTTGAAAGAGATTAGTTTTGTTCTGATGCACATCATCAAGGAAAAATGAATGCAATCTCAAGAGCTACTGGTGACAACTGTGTGATGAAAACAGGAGAACATGCCGAGAATGGAATGTAGAAGGAGAAAGGAGAGTCAGGAAATGGCAAGACAAGCCAGATCCTGCTCACATTATTTAAGCCCGGGGAAAGATGTCCTTAAAGTTAGATGTCCCCGGGCTATTCAGTTAGAAGGGTCGATAATATTTTTTTAATTGTTTGAATAGTTTTCTGTTCCTGCAACTTAAATAGTTCTTTTTACTTAAGGAGCTCAATTTTTTCCATCCAAAACTTACTTTAGCTCAATCTCTCATCTGGAAGAATATCTCATCACCTGCTTTAGACCTCCCATAGTGGCGTAATAATAGCAGAGTAGAAACGACATGGGTTTTGAATTCAGATGAACGACATTTTGTTTAATTTCCACCTTTTATCATCTGTGGACACTAGGCAAGTCGTTTTACCATTCTGGGGCTCCTTTTCCTCAACTGTACCTATCTTAGAAGTTGCTGGAGGATTGAACCAGATAAACATATTGAACATTTCTAACTTCATGCCTATGATTTCAAAGGTCATAAAATAATCTAAATCTTTTGTTTTTTTCCCTTGTTAGTAAGATATCCTCACTAACTTTAATGGCTTCATGGGAATTCTGACATCTCGTTGTGACATCTCAAACTTCTCAAGCGTCAGCACCGTCTTCA
Source organism: Orcinus orca (assembly GCF_937001465.1). Classification (NCBI taxonomy): domain Eukaryota; kingdom Metazoa; phylum Chordata; class Mammalia; order Artiodactyla; family Delphinidae; genus Orcinus; species Orcinus orca. The sequence continues at coordinate 73,518,680 of NC_064570.1, forward strand.
TTCGACAACTACCGGTTACCATATTACACCGTGAACTCATCACTATTCAGAGCAGTCCATCCTATTATGTCTTCCATTCTCTTATTCCAGCGTCTTTGCCTGTCCTACCACTCACATCTTCACATCACAGTTTTGCCTTTATTGTAAATGCCAGCTCATCAACTTTCCCAAGTCCATGTCCACACTCCACATTCATTGCTCTTGATCACATGTCTTTGTTTAGTTCCACTTGCACTTATTGAGCACCTACTGTATGCCAACTTTAGACAGACATAGCTGAGTAAGACATGGGTTCCTTACCATCTAGAACAGATTCTAAATTAGATAAATTTAATAAACAGTCGAAAATGATGAGAGAGAGATGTGTGCATGGGATGATACAGGTGCACACTGAAAAAGAAACTAGTATGGAAACAATCAAAATAGGAGGCAATTGTAATCATCCTGGGAAGAGATGACAGTGCTTGACTCAAGGTGGTGTGAATGGAGGAGGTGAAACATTGACAGAATTAATAATCTCCTCTTCATACCCTATTAGAAATTCTGCCTCTTTTTTTTCTTTTTTGGCTTAAAACAACAGAAATTTATTCTCGCACAGTTCTGGAGGCTGGAATTTTGAAATCAAGGTGTTGGCAGGGCCTTGCTCCCTCTGAAGGCTCTAGGGAAGAATCTTTCTTTGCCTCTTCATTCTTTATTCTTATGGATCTCCTGTCCTTCATTACCTGGTAGAAGAATGTACCTCCAGGTGCTTTATTCCCAAAATAAAACAAGTAGTCATACTATGCTATCATTTTCTTTAACCCAATGGACTATTCTCTTGAAATACTTCTGTATTTGGACAAAATAATGTTTACCTTTGTAATTTTCCTGAAAGCATAAGGCTGATTTATAAATAAAAAGGTCTGAAAGATCAAAGTTATAGGTATATACACAATGGTAATAAATGAATTGTCAATTTATTTGTAATCACTCTGCTAAAAACTGCTACAGTTTTCCTTTCAACCTGTTTTTATCAAACATTGTCACTCACAATGAAAATGCTTAATGAACAGATCATGAAAGCATGCAAAATACGCTTTTACTTAAAAACCAAAATTATTGATTGCTATCATATTTAACAAAACATCCTGGAGGTTATCTATGTTCCCAAGTGGCAGACATACTTTGTATCCCATATACTATGAAACAGCATGCAGAAACCACTTATATTATATTTGAAGAACATGTAATTTAGCAATTACATTTTGGAGTGCATGTTCACCTAGAACATAAACTCAAATATTATTAGGTGATGGTCTGCTTAGTTTGATGCTTCTACTTTACCAAAATTATTAACTTTACTCAGATCCCACTACGCATCAGGAAAGGCATGTAGCGTTAAAATGATAGAGCCCTGGGAGCTTCCGGGAAGATGACAGAAGAGTAAGACGCGGAGATCACCTTCCTCCCCACAGATACACCAGAAATACATCTACACGTGGAACAACTCCTACAGAACACCTACTGAACGCTGGCAGAAGACCTCAGACCTCCCAAAAGGCAAGAAACCCCCACGTACCTGGGTAGGGCAAAAGAAAAAAGAATAAACAGCGACAAAAGGATACGGACGGGACCTGCACCAGTGGGAGGGAGCTGTGAAGGAGGAATGGTTTCCACACACTAGAAGCCCCTTCGCGGGCAGAGGCTGCGGGTGGCGGAGAGGGAAGCTTCGGTGCCGCTGGGGAGAGGACAGCAACAGGGGTACGGAGGGCAAAGCGGACAGATTCCCACACGGAGGATCGGTGGTGACCAGCACTCACCAGCCCGAGAGCCTTGTCTGCTCCCCCGCCGGGGGGGGCGGGGCTGGGAGCTGAGGCTCGGGCTTCGGTCAGATCGCAGGGAGAGGACTGGGGTTGGCGGCGTGAACACAGCCTGCAGGGGGCTAGTGCGCCACGGCTGGCCGAGAGGGAGTCCGGGGAAAAGTCTGGACCTGCCGAAGAGACAAGAGACTTTTTCTTCCCTCTTTGTCTCCTGGTGCGCGAGGAGAGGGGATGAAGAGCGCTGCTTAAAGGAGCCCAGAGACGGGCACGAGTCGCGCCTAAAAGCGCGGACCCCAGAGACGGGCATGAGACGCTAAGGCTGCCGCTGCCGCCAGCAAGAAGCCTGTGTGCGAGCACAGGTCACTATACACACCCCCCTTCCGGGGAGCCTGTGCAGCCCGCCACTGCCAGGGTCCTGGGATCCAGGGACAACTTCCCCGAGAGGACGCACAGCACGCCTCAGGCTGGTGCAACGTCACACCGGCATCTGCCGCCACAGGCTCGCCCTGCACTCCGTGCCGCTCCCGCCCCACGGCCTGAGTGAGCCAGAGGCCCCGAATCAGCGGCTCCTTTAACCCCGTCATGTTGGAGTGAAGAACAGAGGCCCTCCGGTGACCAAAACGCAGAGGCGGGGCCAAATCCAAAGCTGAGCCCCGGGGAGCTGTGCGAACAAAGAAGAGAAAGGGAAATCTCTCCCAGCAGCCTCAGGAGCAGCGGATTAAAGCTCCACAATCAACTTGATGTATGCTGCATCTGTGGAATACATGAATAGACAACGAATCATCCCAAATTAAGGAGAGCCGTGTGGATGAAAGGCTCTTGGTGCTGTAGCCAGGTGTCAGTGCTGTGCCTCTGAGGTGGGAGAGCCAACTTCAGGACACTGGTCCACAAGAGACCTCCCAGCTCCACGTAATATCGAACGGTGAAAATCTCCCAGAGATCTCCATCTCAACACCAACACCCAGCTTCACTCAACGACCAGCAAGCTACAGTGCTGGACACCCTATGCCAAACAACTAGCAAGACAGGAACAGAGCCCCATCAATTAGCAGAGAGGCTGCCTAAAATCATAATAAGGCCACAGACACCCCAAAACACACCACCACACGTGGACCTGCCCACCAGAAATACAAGATCCAGCCTCATCCACCAGAACACAGGCACTAGTACCCTCCACCAGGAAGCCTACACAACCCACTGAACCAACGTTAGCCACTGGGGACAGACACCAAGCACAACGGGAACTACGAACCTGCAGCCTGCAAAAAGGAGACCCCATACACAGTAAGATAAGCAAAATGAGAAGACAGAAAATCACACTGCAGACGAAGGAGCAAGATAAAAACCCACCAGACCTAACAAATGAAGAGGAAATAGGCAGTCTACCTGAAAAAGAATTCAGAATGATGATAGTAAACATGATCCAAAATCTTGGAAATAGAATAGACAAAATGCAAGAAACATTTAATAAGGACCTAGAAGAACTAAAGATGAAACAAACAACGATGAACAACACAGTAAATGAAATGAAAAATACTCTAGATGGGATCAATAGCAGAATAAGTGAGGCAGGTCGGATAAGTGACCTGGAAGAAAACATAGTGGAAATAACTACTGCAGAGCAGAATAAAGGAAGAAGAATGAAAAGAACTGAGGACAGTCTCAGAGACCTCTGGGATAACATTAAACACACCAACATTCGAATTATAGGGGTTCCAGAAGAAGAAGAGAAAAAGAAACGGACTGAGAAAATATTTGAAGAGATTATAGTTGAAAACTTCCCTAATATGGGAAAGAAAATAGTTAATCAACTCCAGGAAGCACAGAGAGTCCCATACAGGATAAATCCAAGGAGAAATACGCCAAGACACATATTAATCAAACTGTCAAAAATTAAATACAAAGAAAGGATATTAAAAGCAGCAAGGGAAAAACAACAAATAACACACAAGGGAATCCCTATAACGTTAATAGCTGACCTTTCAGCAGAAACTATGCAAGCCAGAAGGGACTGGCAGGGCATATTTAAAGTGATGAAGGAGAAAAACCTGCAACCAAGATTACTCTACCCAGCAAGGATCTCATTCAGATTTGATGGAGAAATTAAAAACTTTACAGACAAGCAAAAGCTGAGAGTTCAGCACCACCAAACCAGCTCTACAACAACTGCTAAAGGAACTTCTCTAGGCAAGAAACACAAGAGAAGGAAAAGACCTACAATAACAAACCCAAAACAATTAATAAAATGGGAATAGGAACATACATATCGATAATTACCTTAAATGTAAATGGACTAAATGCTCCCACCAAAAGACAGATATTGGCTGAATGGATACAAAAACAAGACCCATATATTTGCTGTCTACAAGAGACCCACTTCAGACCTAGAGACACATACAGACTGAAAGTAAGGGGATGGAAAAGGATATTTCATGCAAATAGAAACTAAAAGAAAGCTGGAGTAGCAATTCTCATATCAGACAAAATAGACTTAAAAATAAAGACTATTAGAAGAGACAAAGAAGGACACTACATAATGATCAAGGGATCGATCGAAGAAGAAGATATAACAATTGTAAATATTTATGCACCCAACATAGGAGCACCTCAATACATAAGGCAAATATTAACAGCCATAAAAGGGGAAATTGACAGTAACATATTCATAGTAGGGGACTTTAACACCCCACTTTCACCAATGGACAGATCATCCAAAATGAAAATAAATAAGGCAACACAAGCTTTAAATGATACATTAAACAAGATGGACTTAATTGATATTTATAGGACATTCCATCCAAAAACAACAGAATACACATTTTTCTCAAGTGCTCATGGAACATTCTCCAGGACAGATCATATCTTGGGTCACAAATCAAGCCTTGGTAAATTTAAGAAAACTGAAATTGTATCAAGTATCTTTTCCGACCACAACGCTATTAGACTAGATATCAATTACAGGAAAAGATCTGTAAAAAATACAAACATATGGAGGGTAAACAATACACTACTTAATAATGAAATGATCACTAAAGAAAGCAAAGAGGAAATGAAAAAATACCTAGAAACAAATGACAATGGAGACACGACGACCCAAAATCTATGGGATGCAGCAAAAGCAGTTCTAAGAGGGAAGTTTATCGCAATAAAATCCTACCGTAAGAACCAGGAAACATCTCGAATATACACCCTAACCTTGCACCTAAAGCAATTAGAAAAAGAAGAACAAAAAAAACCCGAAGTTAGCAGAAGGAAAGAAATCATAAAAATCAGATCAGAAATAAATGAAAAAGAAATGAAGGAAATGATAGCAAAGATCAATAAAACTAAAAGCTGGTTGTTTGAGAAGATAAACAAAATTGATAAACCACTAGCCAGACTCATCTAGAAAAAAAGGGAGAAGACTGAAATCAATAGAATTAGAAATGAAAAAGGAGAAGTAACAACTGACACTGCAGAAATACAAAAGATCATGAGAGATTACTACAATCAACTCTATGACAATAAAATGGACAACCTGGAAGAAATGGACAAATTCTTAGAAATGCACAACCTGCCAAGACTGAATCAGGAAGAAATAGAAAATATGAACAGACCAATCACAAGCACTGAAATTGAAACTGTGATTAAAAATCTTCCAACAAACAAAAGCCCAGGACCAGATGGCTTCACAGGCGAATTCTATCAAACATTTAGAGAAGAGCTAACACCTATCCTTCTCAAACTCTTCCAAAATATAGCAGAGGGAGGAACACTCCCAAACTCATTCTACGAGGCCACCATCACCCTGATACCAAAACCAGACAAGGATGTCACAAAGAAAGAAAACTACAGGCCAATATCACTGATGAACATAGATGCAAAAATCTTCAACAAAATACTAGCAAACAGAATCCAACAGCACATTGAACGGATCATACACCATGATCAAGTGGGGTTTATCCCAGGAATGCAAGGAATCTTCAATATACGCAAATCAATCAACGTGATACACCATATTAACAAACTGAAGGAGAAAAACCATATGATCACCGCAATAGATGCAGAGAAAGCTTTCGACAAAATTCAACACCCATTTATGATAAAAACCCTGCAGAAAGTAGGCATAGAGGGAACTTTCCTCAACATAATAAAGGCCATATATGACAAACCCACAGGCAACATCGTCCTCAATGGTGAAAAACTGAAACCATTTCCACTAAGATCAGGAACAAGACAAGGTTGCCCACTCTCACCACTATTATTCACCATAGTTTTGGAAGTTTTAGCCACAGCCATCAGAGAAGAAAAGGAAATAAAAGGAATCCAAATCGGAAAAGAAGAAGTATAGCTGTCACTTTTGCAGATGACATGATACTATACATAGAGAATCCTAAAGATGCTACCAGAAAACTACTAGAGCTAATCAATGAATTTGGTAAAGTAGCTGGATACAAAATTAATGCACAGAAATCTCTGGCATTCCTATACACTAATGATGAAAAATCTGAAAGTGAAATCAAGAAAACAATCCCATTTACCATTGCAACAAAAAGAATAAAATATCTAGGAATAAACCTACCTAAGGAGACAAAAGACCTATATGCAGAAAATTATAAGACACTGATGAAAGAAATTAAAGATGATACAAATAGATGGAGAGATATACCATGTTCTTGGATTGGAACAATCAACACTGTGAAAATGACTCTACTACCCAAAGCAATCTACAGATTCAATGTAATCCCTATCAAACTACCACTGGCGTTTTTCACAGAACTAGAACAAAAAATTTCACAATTTGTATGGAAACACAAAATACCCCGAATAGCCAAGGCAATCTTGAGAATGAAAACCGGAGCTGGAGGAATCAGGCTCCCTGACTTTGGGAGTCTGCCTGCTGATGCAGGGGGCGCAGGTTCATGCCCCGGTCGGGAAGATCCCACATGCCACAGAGCGGCTGGTCCCGTGAGCCGTGGCCGCTGAGCCTGCGCTCCGCAGCAGGAGAGGCCACAACGGTGAGAGGCCCGCGTACCGCCAAAAAAAAAAGAAAAGAAAAAAAACCAACAGGATGTTTTCCCACTGTTTAATATATTTAGTGAGATTGTTTTTTGTATCTAATTATGTTTGTGAAAACTTAGCATATATAATTTAAAGAATGTCAGCTCTGTGCAAAACACTGTCCTAGACTTATCCACTTATTCATTTCATTATTATCAAGCCATATGTTTAAGTAGAGCCTATTAAAAACAGATCTTCCCTTGCCATGGATAATATGAACCTTTGTAATTTAATCCAGAAATAAAATTATACAAACTTCCCAGTTTCTGTAATTGTTCTGGGGGTCTCTAAGGATTTATTCAGTAGCTGCAACTCAGACATGCTTTATTAACTTCACACTGTTAAATGATTTATTTAATTTATCTAAAATAAGCAATCACTCACAAAAGAAAAAATCATGCTGTAGGCAAATCCCGCCTCTCAAATAACAATTAAACAATATTCAAGGAGATAAGCTAGAATGATCCCAGGTCTGCAGGTTTATCCCAGCGCCAGTTCAGAAAAGTTTATCCTCAGTGAATTTTTTCTTTCAGGTTGGAGTCACCCTTTCCTGTGTCTGAATGACTAGCATTCTCTTCCACTCAAAACTCCCTTTTTCTGCAAAAATCTGAAAAATGTTTTCTGAAGTTTAGTCCATTTGTTGGAAAATCCATTATTCTATCTTAAAAGCACTGTCTCATAACTTTATCATATTTGAATAAGTGACTCATGTGCTCCAGAGAAAGCTTGTGGCAAGCTCTAACTGGGAGGGAATGCAAGGAGATGGGTGCAGGGAAGGGGCGTTAAGGCTGGCAGGCCAACCAGGAGCCTTGTCAGCATGTTTGCTGGAGTCAACAGAAAATGTGGCTGATAACACACTTCATGTGTACATATAGGAACTGACTAGAATTCAAGGACACACATTAAGAAATGGTGGCTTAGAGGTGACAGGGAAAATGCTTGTAATCAAGAATCAGATTTGTATCACTTAGGATCACAAAGTATGTATCTTATTCAATCAACCCATTATTATCTATATTATTGAAGGGTGAGGGCTAAGACTAAGATGATGCTCCAGAATATCATAAAACCTCTCCAGCTTCAACTTTCTTACTCCATTTTTATTAACTTAGTTTACAGGTAACAAAATGGAATCATTTTCTGCCTTCCTTCCACCTGAGAGAAATACTAAGAAGTAGTGAAATTTCAGAAGCATGTAACGTAAGAGGCAAGGAAGAAAAATCATTACCACCTGAAATACTTAATGTTTAAAATAAGTCATCAAAGGTAGTGAACATTCAAAAAGTGAAGAAATGCCAAAAAGCATGATCTACAAAAGAAAAAAGTTAGACTTCATTACATTTAAAAACTTCTCTGCAAAAGACTGTTAAGAGAATGAAAAGGCAAGCCACAGACTTAGAGAATGTCTTTGCAAAAGGTATCTAATAAAGAACTGGTGTGCAAAATATACAAAGAACATTTAAAATTCAACAATAAGAAAGCAAACAACCAATTAAAAGTGGATACAAGAACTGAACCGGCAACTCACCAAAGAAAGTTTACAGAAATCAAACAAGCATATGAAAGGACGTTCAACATCATATATCATCGGGGAACACAAATTAAAACAATGTGATACCACTACATACCTGTTATAAAGCCTAAAATCCAAACAGTGACAACACTAAATGCTGGCGAAGATGTGGAGCAGTAAGAATTCTCATCATTGCTGGTGGGAATGCAAATGGCACAGCCACTTTGGAAGACTGTCTGGCCATTCCTTACAGAACTAACCATAGTATTAGCAGACGATCTGTCAGTTGTACTCCTTGGTATTTATCCAAAGGAGCTGAAAACTTCCACAAAAAAATCTGTACATGAATTTTTACAGCACCTTTACTCATAGCTGCCAAAATTTGGAAGGAACCAACATGTCCTTTAATAAGTGAATGACTAAACAAACTGTGGTATGCCCAGACAATTCAATATTATTCAATAAAAAAAGAAATGAGCTATCAAACCATGAAAAGATATGGAGGAACATTAAGTGCATATCGGTAAGTGAAAAAAGCCAATCTGGAAAGGCAACATGCTGTATGATTCCAACTATATGACATTCTGGAAAAGGCAAAACTATGGAGATAGAAAAAAAGATTAGTGTTACAGGCAGAGACAGAGAGAGAAGCGATGAATAGGTGGAGCACAGGAAATACTTTAGGGCAGTGAAATTATTCTGTATGATACTGTAATGGTGAATACTTGTCATTATACATTTGCCAAAACCCATAGACTATGCAACACAAAGAGTGAATCTTAATATAAACTATGCAATTTAGTTAATAGTAATGCATCAGTACTGGCTCATCAATTGTAACAAATATTGCAAGATGTTAATAATAGAGAAATTGGAGGATGGGGTGGGGGATATGTGGGAACTCTCTGTGCTTTAGTTCAATTATCCTATAAACCTAAAACTGATCAATCGTTTTTAGAGAGATGAAATGATGCTGGATGTTATAAGCATTCATGAGGACAAATAAACCCAGACTAACAACATTTGTGTTGCTGTTTTGTTTTGTTTTGACTCATTTTAGTGCTTGCTTAGAATACTTATGCTAGCAAGATATACATAAAAAAGCAAAATAAACAGGTTAAAGATGGTAGAATGGAAGGATGTGCACTCACTCCCTCTTGCGAGAGCACCGGAATCACAACTAACTGCTGAACAATCATCGACAGGAAGACACTGGAACTCACCAAAAAAGATACCCCACACCCAAAGACAAAGGAGAAGCCGCAATGAGATGGTAGGAGGGGCGCAATCACAATAAAATCAAATCCAATAACTGTGGGTGGGTGACTCACAAACTGGTGAACAATTATACCACAGAAGTACACCCACTGGAGTGAAGGTTCTGAGCCCCACATCAGGCTTCCCAACCTGGGGGTAGGGCAACGGGAGTAGGAATTCACAGAAAATCAGATACTGAAGGCTAGTGGGATTTGATTGCAGGACTTCAACAGGACTGGGGGAAATACAGACTCCACTCTTGGAGGACACACACAAAGTAGTGTGATCATCGGGACGCAGGGGAAGGAGCAGTGACCACATAAAAGACTGAACCAGACCTACCTGCTAGTGTTCGAGGGTCTCCTGAAGAAACGGCAGGTGGCTGTGGCTATTGTGGGGACAAGAACAATGGCAGCAGAAGTTCTGGGAAGTACTCCTGGGTGTGAGCCCTCCCAGAGTCAGCAATTAGCCCCACCAAAGAGCCCGGGTAGGCTCCAGTGCTGGGTCACCTCAGGCCAAACAACTAACAGGGAAGAAACTCAGCCCCACCCATCAGCAGACAGGCAGATTAAAGTTTTATTGAGCTCTGCCCACCAGAGCAACACCCAGCTGTACCCACCACCTGTCCCTCCCATGAGTAAGCTTGCACAAGCCACTCAGATAGCCTCATCCACCAGAGGGCAGACAGCAGAAGCAAGAAGAACTACAACCCTGCAGCCTGTGGTACAAAAACAACATTCACAGAAAGACAAGATGAAAAGGTGCTATGTACCAGATGAAGGAAAAAGATAAAACCCCAGGAAAACAACTAAATAAAGTGGAGATAGGCAACCTTCCAGAAAATAATTCAGAATAATGATAGTGAAGGTGGTCCAGGACCTCAGGAAAAGAATGGAGGCAAAGACCATGAAGATGGAAGAAATGTTTAACAAAGACCTAGAAGAATTAAAAAACAAAGAAACAGATGAATAATACAATAACCAAAATGAAAAATACACTGAAAGGAATCAAGAGCAGAATAACTGAGGAAGAAAAATGGAAATGGATAACTGACCTGGAAGACAGAATGGTGGAATTCACTGCTGCAGATGAGAATAAAGAAAAAAGAAAGAAAAGAAATGAAGACAGTCTAAGAAACCTCCGGGACAACATTAAATGCATCAACATTTGCATTGTAGGAGTGGTAGGAGGAGAAGAGAGAGAGAAAGGACCCAAGAACATATTTGAAGTGATTATAGTTGAAAACTTGCCTAACATAGGAAAGGAAATAGCCACCCAAGTCCAGGAAGTGCAAAGAGTACCAGGCACGATAAACCCAAGAAGAAACATGCCAAGACACATAGTAATCGAACTGACAAAATTTAAAGACAAAGAAAAATTATTAAAAGCAACAAGGGGAAAATGACAAAAAACATACAAGGGAACTCCCATAAGGTTAACAGCTGATTTCACAGCAGGAACTCTACAAGCCAGAAAAGAGTGGCAAGACATATGTAAAGTGATGAAAAGGAAGAAACTACAACCAAGATTACTCTACCCATCAAGGATCTCATTCAGATTCAAAAGAGAAATCAACAGCTTTACAGACAAGCAAAAGCTCAGAGAATTCACATCACCAAACCAGGCCTACAACAAATGCTAAAGGAATATCTCTAAGTGCGAAACACAAGAGAAGGAAAGGACCTACAAAAACAAACCCCAAACAATTAAGAAAATGGTATTAGGAACATATGCATCAATAATTACCTTAAATGTGAATGGATTAAATACTCCAACCAAAAGATACAGGCTCTCTGAATGGATAATAAACAAGACCCATATATATGCTGTCTGTAAGAGACCCACTTCAGACCTAGGGGCACATACAGACTGAAGGTGAGGGGATGGAAAAAGATATTCCATGCAAATGGAAATCAAAAGAAAGCTGGATTAGCAATACTCATATCAGACAAAATAGACTTTAAAATAAAGAATATTATAAGAGACAAGGAAGGACACTACATACTGATCAACGGATCAATCCGAGAAGAAAATATAACAATTATAAATACATATGCACCCAACATAGGAGCACCTCAATACATAAGGCAAATGCTAACAGCTATAAAAGAGGAAATCGACAGTAACACAAAAATAGTGGGGGACGTTAACACCTCACACAAATGGACAGATCATCCAGACAGAAAACTGATAAGAAAACACAAGCTTTAAATGATACAAGTGACCCTGTATATTTAATTGAAAAAAGACATTCCATCCGAAAACAGCAGATTACACTTTCTTCTCAAGTGCACATGGAACATTCTCCAGGAGAGATCACATCTTGGGTCACAAATCAAGCCTCGGTAAATTTAAGAAAATTGAAATCATATCAAGCATCTTTTCCGACCACAATGCTCTGAGATTAGAAATCAATTACAGGGGAAAAAAATGTAAGAAACACAAACACATGAGGCTAAACAATACATTACTAAATAACTGAGAGATCACTGAAGAAATAAAAGAGGAAATCAAAAACTACCTAGAGACAAATGACAATGAAAACATGATGATAAAAAACCTATGGGATGCAACAAAAACAGTTCTAAGGGGGAAGTTTATAGCAACAATTCTACCTCAAGAAAGAAGAAAAATCTCAAATAAACAACCTAACCTTACACCCAAAGGAACTAAAGAAAGAAGAACAAACAAAACCCAAAGTTAGTAGAAGGAATGAAATCAAAAAGATCAGAGCAGAAATAAATGAAATAGAAACAAAGAAAACAATAGCAAAGATTAACAAAACTAAAAGCTGGTTCTTTGAGAAGATAAACAAAATTGATAAACCTTTAGCCAGACTCATCAAGAAAAAGAGGGAGAGGACTCAAATCAATAAAATTAGAAATGAAAAAGGAGAAGTGACAACGGACACCGCAGAAATACAAGCATCATAAGAGATTACTACAAGCAACTCTATGCCAATAAAATGGACAACTGGAAGAAACGGACAAATTCTTAGAAACGTATAACCTCCAAAAATGAACCAGGAAGAAGTAGAAAATATGAACAGACCAATCACAGGTAATGAAGTTGAAACTGTGAATAAAAATCTTCCAAAAAACAAAAGTCCAGGACCAGACGGCTTCACAGGTGAATTCTATCAAACATTTAGAGCAGAACTAACACCAATCCTTCTCAAACTCTTGCAAAAAATTGCAAAGAACACTCCCAAACTCATTCTACAAGGCCACCATCACCCTGATACCAAAACCAGACAAAGTTACTACAAAAAAAAGAAAACTACAGACCAATATCACTGATGAATATAGATGCAAAAGTCTTCAACAAAATATTAGCAAATGGAATCCAACAACACATTAAAAGGATGATACACCATGATCAAGTAGGGTTTATCCCAGGGGTGCAAAAATGCTTCAGTATACGCAAATCAATCAGTGTAATACACCATATTAACCAACTGAAGAATAAAAACCATATGGTCATCTCAATAGATTCAGAAAAAGCTTTCGACAAAATTCAACAATTTATGATAAAAAAAAACTCTCCAGAAAGTGGGCATAGAGGCAACCTGCCTCAACGTAATAAAAACCATATATGACAAACCCACAGCAAACCTGACTCTCAATGGTGAAAAACCTGAAAGCATTTCCTCTAAGATCAGGAACAAGACAAGGATGTCCACGCTCGCCACTATTATTCAACATAGCTTTGGAAGTTCTAGCCACTGCAATCAGAGAAGAAAAAGAAATAAAACGAGTACAAATTGGAAAAGAAGAAGTAAAACTGTCACTGTTTGCAGATGACAGGATACTACTATACATAGAAAATACTAAAGATGCTACCAGAAAACTACTAAAGCTAATCAATGAATTTGGTAAAGTTGCAGGATACAAAATGAATGCACAGAAATCTCTTGCATTCCTATACACTAACAGTGAAAGATCAGAAAGAGAAATTAAGGAAACAGTACCATTCACCATTGCAACAAAACGAGTAAAATACCTAGAAATAAACTTACCTAAGGAGGTAAAAGACCTGTACTCAGAAAACTATAAGACACTGATGACAGAAATCAAAGATGACACAAACAGATGGAGACATATACCATGTTCTTGGATGGGAAGAATCAATATTGTGAAAAAGACTACACTACCCAAAGTGATCTACAAATTCAATGCATTCTCTATCAAATTAACAATGGCATTTTTTACAGAGCTAGAAAGGGAAATCTTAAAATTTGCATGGAGATACAGAAGACCCCAAATATCCAAAGCAATCTTCAGGAGAATAAAACAGAGCTGGAGGAGTCAGACTCCCTGACTTCAGGTTATACTACAAAGCTACAGTCATCAAGACAATATGGTACTGGCACAAAAACAGAAGTATAGATCAATGGAACAGGATAGAAAGCCCAGAAATAAACCCATGCACCTATGGTCAACAAATCTATGACAAAGGAAGCAAGGATATACAATGGAGAAAAGACAGTCTGTTCAATAAGTGGTTCTGGGAAAACTGGACAACTACATGTAAAAGAATGAAACTAGAACACTCCTTAACAACATACACAAAAATAAACTCAAAATGGATTAACGACCTAAATGTAAGACCAGATACCAGAAAACTCTTAGAGGAAAACATAGGAAGAACACTCTTTGACATAAATCACAGCAAGATGTTTTCTGACCCACCTCCCAGAGTAATGGAAATAAAAACAAAAATAAACAAATGGGACCTAATGAAACTTCAAAGCTTTTGCACAGCAAAGGAAACCATAAACAAGACGGAAAGACAACCCTCAGAATGGGAGAAAATATTTGCAAACGAATCAATGGACAAAGGATTAATTGTCAAAATATATAAACAGCCCATGCAGCTCAATATTAAAAAAACAAACAACCCAATCAAAAAATGGGAAGAAGATCTAAGTATACATTTCTCCAAAGAAGACATACAGATGGTCATGAAGCACATGAAAAGCTGCTCAACATCACTGATTATTAGAGAAATGTAAATCAAAACTACAATGAGATATCACCTCACACCAGTTAGAATGGGCATTATCAGAAAATCTACAAACAACAAATGCTGGAGAGGGTGTGGAGAAAAGGGAACCCTCTTGCACTGTTGGTGGGAATGTAAATTGATACAGCCACTACAGAGAACAGTATGGAGGTTCCTTAAAAAACTAAAAATAGTATTACCAAATGACTCAGCAATCCCACTACTGGGCATATAGCGAGAGAAAACCATAATTCAAAAAGACACATGCACCCCAATGTTCATTGCAGCACTATTTACAATAGTCAGGTCATGTATGCAACACAAATGTCCATCAACAGACAAATGGATAAAGATGTGGTACATATATACAATGGAATATTAGTCAGCCCTAAAAAGGAATGAAATGGGGTCATTTGTAGAGACGTGGATGGATCTAGAGACTGTCATACAGAGTGAAGTAAGTCAGAAAAAGAAAAGCAAATGTCATACATTAATGCATATATGTGGAATCTAGAAAAATGGTAGAGATGAACCAGTTTGCAGGGCAGAAACAGAGACAGATATAGAGAACAAACGTATAACACCAAGGGGGTAGGCGGGAGTGGTGGTTGTGCTGTGATGAATTGGGAGATTGGGATTGTCGTATATACACTAATATGTATAAAATAGATAAGTAATAAGAACATGCTGTATGGAAAAAGTAAATAAAATAAAATTCAAGTCCAAGAAAAAGGATTAAAAACAACTTATTACATTTTGAGAGTTAAAAATCAAATGGGGTATCTCTGTTTAAAATTAGCTTGATGTACATTATTTTCAAGTAAAATCCATAAAGATATACTTTCTATTTTTAATGTTATTATGGCTTGACTTAACATTTTTATCACATTACATAGCTAGAAGTTACTTATGTGAAGAAGAAAGAGCATATTGATATATCAGAAGTATATAACTAAAATACTGTTGTTTGCCATTGATAGGTTTCTGGGGAGTCCCAGTATATAGCATTGCCATCTCCACTCAAGTTCTAAACCAACTGGGAAATAAGAAAATCGAGTAAAGCACCTGGGGCCAAAGTATCGCCAATCATTAAGGTGATATTGGAGAATGAGACTTATTTCCATGGACAAATAGATTTCCGAATCCCAAGCACCAGAATTAATCCAACTTACTCTCAGCCATGGCAGTGCTGGCAGAATTATAGTAATAATAGTACAGAGAAGGCTGCCCCTGGAGACGACGTCCAGGTTCCAGAATAAAGGGAGAGGAAAGGGCTGAGCTATACATGCCCAGTTAATATTCCCAAACTCAGCAACCAGCTTGTCCTTCCACCCATCTTTTTGCCCTCAACTCCCTGTCCCAGGGAAAGGGGGCCTGAAGATGGAGGGAAGCCAGAATTGTTTTGCTAATAGTTCTCCCTTCAGTGAGAGGAAACATCAGAAGAAGAGAAATCACTGCTTCAGCTCTGTGCAATATATTTTAAAATTTGAAATTCTAAATGATGAGCAGTTAAAAAAGTAAACAAACCAATAACCTATATCTGGTAAGCCAAGAAAACATGAGGAACTACTTGGAAAAGTTAAGGATGACAAGGAAATTCAAAGTTAATAATTATGGTGTAACAGTAAATAGAAGTATAAGCTAAGAAAAGTTAACTTTTTTCTTTTTTTATAATGGCTATACATACAAACACAGGGGCAAGGTTGGTATATTTGACAGATAAAACATCTCATTTTTAAAGAGCTCCATCTTCTCGGCAACAAAATTATTTTCAGTAATAAATCCTAATATGAAATCAATAATAACTGTGGGAAGAAAATAAATGCAGAATTTAAAATTTTATTTTTACTTAACTTTGTATATCTATATTTACCTATCTATATCATGTATATGCATGCATCTTCTATATATACATAATATCATTCCATTAAAAAAAGTAAAACCAAATATTATAGTAAAAAAAGGATTAGATGAATACTTTTTAATTAATGTATTTTTGACAAAGTAGGAAAAAAATCTTATACCTACATATTGAGCTGTCACAGTAATAAATAATAACAATATTGTGATTATCAATGACTTCATGAATATGGATTTTGTTTACATATTCATGTTCAAAAGGCAATATAGCCAGATTTTTGTCAATCTATCTTCACTCATAGCTGATTGAAAAAACTTTTTTATTAATATTTAATTAATTTATGAAGCACCAAATATACAAATAAGGTTAGGAAGGTGTTAAAATAAGTTGGGTAGCAGTTAATGAAAACCCCCTTTTACACTGAATTTCAGAATTTGCAATATTATTGAAGGCCTTATTTCACCAGGATTGATTGTAGCAGCTTTCAAATGCCTTTGCACTTGAAAAAATTTCACTAAAATGTCTACACCAGAAAAATTCATCATAAATCTTGATTACATTCTGTAAAAACTTCCAAATTTTTTCTTCCTGAAAATATCAGAGGAAAAGATTAAATGATGACAAACTCTGACATTATTTGGTCCACCTTTTTAGAAAAAAACATTCAATTTTTGGTAAAAACAATGACTACATTCAACTTAGTCATCTTTATTTCTTCTGGCAATGTAAGAGCATCTTTTATCATTTCTAATGATTTTCTTTAATATTTGTGTCCTTCTTCTCTGTAAATACCAATTTCCTTACACTTTATTCTTGCATGGCTAACATTCTTCAGAGATTCTGTCCATCACTAATCATTGGGGAATAATTTTAGATTTTGTATTTCACTCTTCAAGGCTAATTGTTTGCAAATATTTTTGTGGTTACAGAAAATGTCAAAATTTAAATAACTGTAGTTCTGTTTCTTAGTATTTACAATTAGCATGCTATTATTGTTTATTTCAAATGTCTAAACATAAGCATATGTAGTACCACAGAATTGGAGGTACTGACAGGACGCAAAAGTAGTTCAAATGGTTCCAAACCATTATAAATTTACTCTGGAACCTAATGCAAGCTTGGGTGTTAGGGGCCTTCTTTATAATTTCTTCCCAAAGTAACAATGCTATTAAAATATAAATAATTAAAATGTGATAATTTCAATCTTATAGATCTGAAGTTGTTTTTTATTTATTTATTTTTAACATCTTTATTGGAGTATAATTTCTTTACAATGGTGTGTTAGTTTCTGCTTTGTAACAAAGTGAATCAGTTATACATATACATATGTTCCCATATCTCTTCCCTCTTGTGTCTCCCTCCCTCCCACCCTCCCTATCCCACCCCTCTAGGTGGTCACAAAGCACCAAGCTGATCTCCCTGTGAAGTTTTTATATATTACATATATAAAAATAAGACATTAACCTCAGCAATTGTTTAAAATAAGGATTAACAAACTGTTTCTTTAAAGAGCCAGACAGCAAAAATTTTAGGCTTTTTGCAGGCCAAAAGCAAAACTGAAAGTAATTTGTAGGTTGTTGCATAACAAGAGAAAAAAAATTTTTCACAATTTTTTGTCAACCACTTAAAAATGTATTTATATTATGTTACATTCTGGATGTGGCCCATAGACCATAGTTTGCCAACCCCTCCCTGTTTAGAGCTTAGGCAAACAAAAAATTGAGAGTGATGAATATTTTAAGCATTGACATTGTTTAAAATGCCAGGGCAATGTAATTTTTTAAAATATACAGTCAGTTTTATTTTTTTTTTTATTTATCTACAGAAAATGCAATCCCTGTTATTGTTTGCAATTAAACAACTTCTACTGGGCTACCATTGGATATCAGTAAGAGGGCAATGGAAACTGGCTTTTTTAAAACATCTAGCCCATAGAATATGATCTCTCTCTCTCTCTCTCTCTCTCTCTCTCCCCCCCCCCCCTCTGGCTCTTAACTTTCTGTCTCTTGGTGGGTCATTGTTTTGTTTTGTTTTCATTATCAGAGTACCTAGTAAACTACTAATAAAAGATGCAAAGCACACTGAAAAGGTCAGAAAAACCACAGCTTAATAAATGATGGCTCTATTTTTTTTTTTTTTTTGCCTCTTAGTTAATATTCTCTGAGTTTAGTAGAAAAATCCTTATGCTGTACTTGAATTCAATAAACTCAGAATGTGGGTTCATCTCACTCTGAATAATCCATATCACTACACAAAAAGAAACGAGGCAGAATATTCAGTTGTTATAGATAGCCTACTTTTAGTAAATAATCTCTTTAAATGGTTTTAATATAGGATTTAATATGTGCTAAATCTGTTAGCCAAATAATAGTTATTTGCCTATTATTTGCTGGCAATAATATGAGTGCAAAATGCCCATGAGTCTCCAATAGAAAAAAATTGTTTAAAACTGTGGATAATATTCACAACCTGCTGTTGAATGAAGAGAGAAAACAGATGTCTTTTAAGTCTTTTTACCTCTGAGGTTCTATGACACTGTTATATAACATCATCAACTGGCAAATTAAAAAACAAATTATCAGTATAGTATTATATTATGAACCATTTATAATTGTAACAGAGAAACAAATGAGAGGAAATTAAAAGTACAATAAATACTAAAGTCTGACAGGCTAAATCAAGGAAGCTCATTGGTCTACTTCCCTTTTTGAATATCTAAATAAACAAATATGCACTTTTAGGGCAAAGTAAATGAATTGGTTTATTTTGTATAATAACATCCTAACACTGAAAGGGCTAGGAGTAGAGGTTGAATGGCCCAGGCAATCACTTTTGGCAAGTTTCACCTCTTAGCCTATAAAAATCGCTAATCATCCATTGTTAACGAATTTTCCTCATTGCAATTTAGGAATAATTCAAACACTGTGTAAATATGTTCAGTAGAGACTTTAATAAACAGCTTCCTATATGAAACTCAGGTTTGATGTAGTAACAAACGGAAAACGTGAAGGTGTTTAGATACCTCATGGGAGAGTATTCTCAGGACATAGACATATTAATAAATCAACTGTTTGTCAAATTACGTGTATATTAATCAAAACCAGAGTTGAGTCTTAAGACACCTGAAAAGCATTTCACAATTAAACTTCTTTTTAAATTAACCTGTTTCATGTTTTAAATAGATGATTCAAGTCATAAAAAAAATAATTCTAAGAGTTTAGGATTTTTTTGAAAATATAACAAAGATTAAGAACCTAAGGAATTGATCTCTGGTCTTTTGCCTCAGCTGGAAATAACCCTAAACCAGGGGTGAAAAGCAAGCCACATTCACTCACCACCTGGTTTTGGAAATAAAAATTGGGGAAACTCAAGCATACCCATTCATTTACACATTGTCTCTGGCTGCTTTTAAGCTACCACAGCAAAGATGAGTTTTTGTAACAGGTTGCATGGCCAAAAAATCTAAAATTTACTACCTGGCCCTTTACAGGAAAAGTTTGCTAACCACTGGCCTATACTAACAAATTCAATTTTTGAAAAAGGAAATAAACACTACAAGGACATCAAAAGTGAAGTGGGATAAGTTACTTTACAAATTGTCATCTTTGTACTACAAGCATACGACATTCCTGACACATGTATTAACTACCAACATGATATTTGTGTCCTAATGGGGAAAAGAAACTGGAGTCTCTGAATCCATATGCAGGTTGGGGTTCCCCTTTTTATATTCTTAGATCCCGACTATTCTGTTCTCTTCTAAGAATCAACTTTTCCGATCAAAAAATAATCAGTACCTTAAATCCAAGTCTCCATTCTATATAGTTCCTTCCCAGTAAAAGCAGAGATGGTTACGCCACTGTTTTAAGGTTTTCCAGTTTATAAGATGTTGGAAATTTCCTAAATCTGAAGCTCCCTCTCTGTGGTGATTCATAATAATAATATGCTCTGAATAATCTGTTTGCTGTAGTACAGCAATGTGGTAGCCTGGGTCTAAACTGTTCCAAAGAGTTGAGAAAATATAACCTAAGTCTGAGAGTACCCAGAGGAACAGATATGTTAGCTGCAGCTGTCTTGAAAACAACTGAGAGATACAATTTTGGTTTTTATAAGGTAAGTAAATATGACTAATAAACTTGAGGCTCTTGCATAAGATTCTACTTTACAGTCACAAGCACCTTGGTGAGGTACTAAGAGGTGAAATCCTGCCAAGCTCGTTGGATATTAACAAACCTTACTCATAACACAATTTTGCTATTTAGATCTCTTCTGGATCACACCAAAAAGACATTTCCCCCTGGATGAGAATTCAAGTGAGATTTGTTTTCATCCACGTGTGGGACTAGATTCAGCTCAGGAAATAAAGTGACTGGGTTAAGATGCAGATTGCTTGGCTGGCTTTGGATTTCACGGCTAGAAAATGGTAGCAAATAACTGGAAAGCAAGGAGCAACTAAAGTAATGCCTTAGTTGGTGCCAAAGTTTACTGGGTCTAATAAATCAGAAACAACAACAAGGTGACAGCAAGGGAGAATATCACCTACTTTATTGGGTGTGGGTGGAAGTCATATTAATTTTTAGCTGGCACTGGAAAATAACATAAATTAATATTATCTTTAAAGGTATAACAGAAGAACTGTGAATGGGTAAACTGAATTTTCTTTATTTACCTATGTTACCAATTGCCTATCAATTTAAGGCAGTGAATAAAAAGGTACTGGGCTTCAATAATCACCTGCTCCTCTAAGCTCAATTTAGACTGTGTTATCTTCTATCTCAACTTCTTTTTCCTTCCTCTGTTATTTAGTTTTAAGAGAAGATTCATGAAAGATGAGCTGTGAAGGTTGACAGAACTATATCATATAATGCATATTCATATTGTAATTATTAATGAAATACATTTTGCTATTTATATTTTATCTCTCATGAATTTACACTGACATTATAATGCAGCCATCCCTCAGTGGGGGTTGGTTCCAGAATCCACCACGATACCAAAATCCATGGATGCTCAAGTCCCATAACCTGTATAACCTGAATCAGATACAGAGAAGGGAGTTGGGGTACAGATGGATGCCCAATTTGACTAGAAAAAGAACAAATAGGTCAAAGTTAGCAGAACAAAGGAAATAAAGATATGAGCAGAAATAAATAAAACAGAGAATAGAAAAATAATGGAAGATACTAACAAAACTGAGGTGGTTCTTTGAAAAAATAAAAAAAATTACAAACTTTTACCTAGACTAACCAAGAAAAAAGAGAAAAGACTCAAATAAGATTGTAAATGAAAGAGTAGAAATTACAAACACCACCACATAAATACAAAAAATCATGAGAATACTAGGAACATTTATACACCAACAAATTGGACAATCTAGAAGAAATGAATAAATTCCTAGAAACACACATCCTACCAAGACTAAATCATGAAAGGTAGAAGAGGTGTGAACCCGAGACAGTTTTTTCATAATCATGTTATAAAGCTGTATAATAGAAAGAGCACTAAATTTAGAGACAGGTTTTGTTGGGGTTTTTTTTGGTGAGGGAGGTCTATTTTAGTTTAATATTACTTCCAAGAACTGGAAACATCTATTACATTATTTGAAATTTAGTTTTACTTATAAAAGATGGAGATAATATCTATTTTACAGGCTTGCTGCGAAGATTAAATGAAATGATATTAAAGCAACTTGAAAATAAATATGATAAAAATGATATAATTTAGGTCTTATATTCCATTAATTTCTCAAAAGTAGTTACTCATTTCCAAGAATACAAGACAAAAAGGCAATTCATCTAAGTAAAGAAAATAATAATAAACAGGCTAGCCCAGATTTCTTCATAGCAACATACAATGCCAAAAGACAAGTAGGAATGCCTATGAGTGAAAAAAATTACGACTCAAGATATTACAAGTAACCACTATGACCATTAGTCATAAAAGCAATGAATAGATACAGGCATACCTTGAAGATATTGTGGGTTTGGTCCCAGGCCACTAAAAATGGTGCATACTGCAATAAAGTGAGTCTCACAAATTTTCTGGTTTCCCAATGCATATAAAAATTATGTTTACACTGTAATGTAGTCTATTATGTGTGTAATAGAATTATGTCTAAAAATATACATACCTTAATTTAAAAATACTTTATTGATGTAAAATGCTAAACATCATCTGAGCCTAAGCAAGTGATAGTCTTTTTGCTGGTGGAGGGTCTTGTCTCAATACCCATTCCTGCTGACTGATCAGGGTGGTGGTTGCTGAAGCTGGGGGTGACTGTGACAATTTCTTAAAATAAAAGAGCAATATTCTCAAAGGCCAAGTAACTTGGAAAATTCAATATCTAAGAATGTGTCTTTTTTAAAAGTGCCATCCAATTAACAAGGTAACTAAGAGTCAAAGGTAAATAAATGTGAGGGAAAAGTCATCATACAATGACGGGATAAATCACTGAACAGTTTGAACATGCAAGTATGGGAATTACAGTTATAAAAAGAATGTAAATGTTTAATATCTTAACAATGTAACACTGTCAATATAAATTTAAAAATCAAGCTATGAGGGACATAACTCTGTGGTAATTTTATATCAGTTCAGTAAAAAATTTAAATATGGTGTTTAAAAAACATAATGATTTAAACTTGTTAATAGTTTTCATTGACTTTTTCTAACCCTACAAGTATGTTTTAAAAAATAATAAGTATTTTAGTGAGAATATATTTATAAGAAGATCAATATTCCTTGAATTTTACTCTGGGTTTTTCCATCTGTAAAACTAAACTTAACATATTTTCTTTTAAAATATCAAGATTAAATATGATTTCACGTTTATGCATTTTTTATGAAAAAACATTTCTACCTTAAAATATTTTCTTATAAAGTCTGCAAACTAATTCCTCACTTTTTCAGCTCCAGGGCTGGTGCCTGCCCACAAATGGATGAAGCCAAGTCCTGGGGTGAGTCCTCCCCCACTGGCAGCAAAGCCATGTCCTAGATTCTGGCTTCAGGGCCCAGGGTATCCCAAAGCTTGTGTTGGTCAGCTGGCGGATGCGGTGGGAGCCCAGCCAGTCCCAGGGCTGGTTCTTGCCTGCTGGCCAGTGGGCTGGGTCCTGCCATAGCAGGCTGTGGGGCTGCAGTTTTCCTGTGGCTGGTGCCTGCCCACTGGTTGATAGATCTGGGTCCCAGGGTCTCTGGCTGCAAGCCTCTGGGGTTCCCAGGTCTAGTGCCTGCACACTGGCATGTGGTGTCAGTTCCTGGGCCTTCTGGTTGGTATGGCCATGTCCAGGGGCAACTGTGAGCTCAAGGGTTTTAATGCAGCCTGTCTGCTTGTGGGTGGGACTATGTGCTCACCCAGTTATTTGCTTGGCCTGTGGTGTCCCAGTACTGGTTCTGGCAGGCTGGTGGGTGGGGGCAGGGTTGCATCCCAAGGTTAATAAGCTAGAGGGAGGACTCCAAAGAAGCACTTGCTAACTCCAGTGTCCATGTGGTAGATCAAGCTCCCAAAAGTGGCTTCCAGCAGTGTCTATGTCCCCAGGGTGAGCTCCAGTTGTCTCCTGCCCCTCCAGGAGATCTCCAAGATCAGGAGTTATGTCTGACCCAGGATCCTTTCAAATTATTGCTTCTGCCCTGGGTCTTGGATCTTGTAGGATTTTGTGTGAACTCTTTAAGAGTGGAGTCTCCATTTCCCACAGGCCCCTGGCTCCCACAGAAGCAAACCCTGCTGGCCTTCAAAGCCACATGTTCTGGGGGCTCATCTTCTAGGTGCAGGACTCCCAGGCTGGGGAACCCAATGTGAGCTCAGACCCCTTGTTCCTTGGGGAGAACTCTGACTTCATAATTATTCTCCTGTTTGTGGGTTCAACCCAGGGGTATGGGTCTTGACTATACTGCAACTCTCCCCATCCTACCTGTCTCATTTTCTTTCCTTCTTTATATCTTTAGCTGTAGAAGAGCTTTTACAGTAGGTTTTGGTCTTTTTCATCAATAGTTGTTCTATACTATACTACAAAGCTACAGTAATCAAGACAGTATGGTACTGGCACAAAAACAGAAAGATAGATCAATGGAACAGGATAGAAAGCCCAGAGATAAACCCATGCACATATGGACAACTTATCTTTGATAAAGGTGGCAGGAATGCACAGTGGAGAAAGGACAGCCTCTTCAATAAGTGCTGCTGGGAAAACTGGACAGGTACATGTAAAAGTATGAGATTAGATCACTCCCTGACACCATACACAAAAATAAGCTCAAAATGGATTAAAGATCTAAATGTAAGGCCAGAAACTATCAAACTCTTAGAGGAAAACATAGGCAGAACACTCTATGACATAAATCACAGCAAGATCCTTTTTGATCCACCTCCTAGAGAAATGGAAATAAAAACAAAAATAAACAAATGGGACCTAATGAAACTTCAAAGCTTTTGCACAGCAAAGGAAACCATAAACAAGACCAAAAGACAACCCTCAGAATGGGAGAAAATATTTGCAAATGGAACAACTGACAAAGGATTAATCTCCAAAATTTACAAGCAGTTCGTGCAGCTCAATAACTAAAAAACAAACAACCCAATCCAAAAATGGGCAGAAGACCTAAATAGACATTTCTCCAAAGAAGATATACAGACTGCCAACAAACACATGAAAGAATGCTCAACATCATTAATCATTAGAGAAATGCAAATCAAAACTACAATGAGATATCATCTCACACCAGTCAGAATGGCCATCATCAAAAAATCTAGAAACAATAAATGCTGGAGAGGGTGTGGAGAAAAGGGAACACTCTTGCACTGTTGGTGGGAATGTAAATTGATACAGCCACTGTGGAGAACAGTATGGAGGTTCCTTAAAAAACTACAAATAGAACTACCATATGACCCAGCAATCCCACTACTGGGCATATACCCTGAGAAAACCATAATTCAAAAAGAGTCATGTACCAAAATGTTCATTGCAGCTCTATTTACAATAGCCCAGAGATGGAAACAACCTAAGTGCCCATCATCGGATGAATGGATAAAGATGTGGCACATATATACAATGGAATATTACTCAGCCATAAAAAGAAATGAAATTGAGCTATTTGTAATGAGGTGGATAGACCTAGAGTCTGTCATACAGAGTGAAGTAAGTCAGAAAGAGAAAGACAAATACCTTATGCTAACACATATATATGGAATTTAAGAAAAAAAAATGTCATGAAGAACCTAGGGGTAAGACAGGAATAAAGACACAGACCTACTAGAGAACGGACTTGAGGATATGGGGAGGGGGAAGGGTGAGCTGTGACAAAGCGAGAGAGAGGCATGGACATATATACACTACCAAACGTAAGGTAGATAGCTAGTGGGAAGCAGCCGCATAGCACAGGGAGATCAGCTCGGTGCTTTGTGACCACCTGGAGGGGTGGGATAGGGAGGGAGGGTGGGAGGGAGGGAGACGCAAGAGGGAAGAGATATGGGGACATATGTATATGTATAACTGACTCACTTTGTTATAAAGCAGAAACTAACACACCATTGTAAAGCAATTAAACCCCAATAAAGATGTTAAAAAAAAATAGTTGTTCTATAAATAGTTGTAATTTTATTGAGAGGAGGTGAACTCAGGGCATTCTGCTCTCGATCTTGGGAACTTCTCCAACTTTCATATCCTAAGTTAGGCTTTATGATCTCACAGATATGAACACTTTTGCACTATTTATGTGGATAGTTATGTTAAAACAAATTAGTAATGGTATAAGACACTCTAAAGATTCTGTTTAACCTTTTTAAAAGAAGGGACTCAGGGATATTAGAAATGTCCATTTATTTAATAACAATTGACTATAAATTCTCAGTGTTTATGATGGAAATGTATCTTTTAATCAATAATATGTTTTTAATGTAGCTCATGTTAATATAAATGTAACATGTTTTTCTTTTTTCTATAATTCAATAAGGCTATTTCTCTACATTGGGCTAAATTTTAAGATTTAGTTTTACAGTAGGTGGCATATGATATTAAGCTCTGAACATTTTTAGGATCATATAATTCAATCAACCATAGACACTTGAATATTTAATGCTTATTTTTGGTTTGGTTATTGTTTTTGCCTCATCATTTAATTCATGATATCCTACTTCATGTTAAAACATAATTTAGCTTTATTATAGATAAAGCATATTAGTGAAGTAGAAATAGCTCAGAAAGGAAGTCAGAATACTTAACCTCACCTGCTTTTAATGAATTTATATTCTGTAAGCATCAGTTAACACATATGTAAATTAGGCCAATAATTTCCTCTCTCTTGCAAGGAACAAATGAAGTAGAGCAGACTGGTTTTATTAGTACTATTGCCCAATTGTAGCAAAGATTCCAAACTAAAATCAAGATACTTTAGACTACTCAAAATATGGGGGATTTTATTATTTTTTCTTTGAAATGCTGTTTCATGAGATTCTTGATCTGTTTTTGTTGTTTTTCCCACTGTTTCGAAGTTGCTTCATGGAATTCCTTCCAGAATATGATAAGGAACAGATACAAGAGTGTGCCAATAGGATTATAGAACAGAATAAAACTTCTGATGCATAGCACACATCTGGTTTAACAGTGACATCAAAGAAGGGAGAGTCTGAAGCCCACACGTTATGTTTAATTTGTTATATTCTTTGGTAATCCTTTCTTCTTTTGGGTTTTGGAAAGAATATACAGAAACCTAATCAGTTACTGGGAAATTTTGAGGCAGAACAACTACTATGTGCATACGAAAAGAAAAAGTGGCAGCATTTTTTTTTTCCCCAGAAAAATAAAAAAGATGAATCAGGCATTTTTCTCTCATTATTCCTGCTCATGGATAAAGCAAGGAAATGATGTTTTCTTCTATACATAATCAGAAGGTTAGAATCAGGTGTGTTTATAAATAGACTATATATATATGGCTAGATTGCTCACTGAAGTTCTGTGAAGAAAAGCAAAATGTATTTTAGAGCTAATGTATGATTGTGTGATATCTTTGGCTGAACTGAGCAAAGCACAAAAGAAACCAATTATATCCCATGTTGTTAAATTACTTTAAATTTCTACTTTTAATCCTTGTTGGTTAAACTCCTGGTTAACTGTTCAAAATGTGTTATTACAAGTCTGCCAGAGCTCCTGGGGTCATTGAATCTCTGTATAATACCTTACTAGCTAAAGCGCTCTGCCTTTCTCTTCTAATGGGTGATGTGTGTACTGGAGGGCGAGGGGTATTGGAGGAAAATGAGGAGAAATCACCCTCATCACAGACATTATACTGGCATATTTGCCTCGATATATACCCCTTGCACCCTTCCATTATAGCATTTTCTTAAATAAGTGCTGATGAATGAGTTACTAAATGAAGTTAGCTGAGCCTCTTTAATATTCAGAAACTCATCGAAGGGGGACAGGTAGAAGGCAAACTCCACCAGATAGCTGGGAAGCTCTGAGAATAAAAGACCCAATGAGGCCTTGAACTTCATCTGGGAACTGTGCCCTGGGAGCTATCCAAGGTACTAACCAGCTATAACTTAAACTTTGTTCCAATTCGGATTAGTTTGTCCTTGGAAAGCAGTGGGGGCAAAGCGGGTAGAGAGAAGGGAGAGATGTTCTTCTCCCAACTATAAATTTAAGGCCTGCCTTTGTTCCAAGTCATGTACACCTGGGACAATTATTTAATCTTTTTAAGTCTGAATATCTTCACCTGGAAATGAACATAATAACCACCTATCTCATAGGATCATAAAATATTGTGAGGATCAAATTGGTTAACACATGTAAAACATTTAACACAGTATCTAGCACAGAATAGGTACTTTACAAATGTTAACTCATTATTATGCATTCAAAAATACAACAAGCACCCATGTACCTACCCCCAGAACTACTAAATGTTACACTTGTTACACAATCCCCAGATTTAATGCCTTTCTCTCTTACTAGAATTTTATACTTCATAGGGACAGAAAGCATATCTTCTTTTATCCATTGCTTGCCCAGTACCTGGTCCAAAATAATAGAGTAGCCACGAAGGAAAGAGAGCGGGTTGCATCATTAAAGCCATTTGAAAGAGGGGGAAATGTACACAGTATGCCAGCTTAGGAAAAAAATGGAGCCAGGGACTTTACCCAAAATATGGTCCTGCATTTTTTCTATCTATTAGAACCCCTTTTTAGTCATTCTTGAAGTATAAAGTAATATTATAAATACCTGGGCCAATTTCACAATGAAATGTTTTGGGAATTAAGGTATTTTTCAGCTTTGTCTTAAGGCTGTCTGACCCTACAAGTTCCTCTAAGTTTATAAACTCACCCCAGCACCACACAGGCAGCACAGCATAAAAACAAGCCACTTACACCCTCCTAGTGTTTACAGTCTTCATTCTAACCTCTAATTGTAAACTATTTTGAATTTGGAATCCAAATCTGTTCCTGGATTCCCCTGTATTCAGACCTCAAATATCGTCTTCCAGCAGGTTGTGCTTCCTCACACTCTGTGCCTGACATCCATCATGCTTCTCCAGCTCTAATATCTATTTTCTTTTAACACTACAATTTTCTTTTCTCCTGTTATTCCCTATTGATTCAATCTGGATAAACATGCCAAATAGCCAGTCTTCCCTGGAAAACACCTCAACTCTGGAACCAGAGACAAGTTAACTCTCCAGCTCGCATTCAACATGAAATCAATAGAACTTTGGAAAATGAGTGACTGAAAGAAATTCAGTGTACAGATAATTTGACTTATAATCATTCCAACCTCATCAAATACCAAAACAACAAAGAAAGTTTGATATGAATGGAATTCTTAAAACCTATTTTTCTGTATTTCCTAAAATCTACCTGGATTTTGTGCAGTTATATCAATCTCTTTGTATTCAACATACCATATTTCAAGCACAATAAAGTTCATGATAAAAACTAAGTCTACTTTTTCCTAATTAAAAAGTTTTTTATACTATGGAATGAGCCCCTAAATGAAGCAACAGAAGGATAATTACTGCAAAATCAAGCACACTGAATAAAGAATAATCCAATATACTTGGAATGATGGCCAGAATGATCTGCTAGCTTTGTCTCCTTACAGTTTTTATGATTATGTGAGATGTATAGACTGCATAAATGTCTACTTATTTCTCCTTAATTATTATTTATTCTTTTCTTCTTTTAGGATGTCAGCCAAAGAGGACATTAGGTCTTTTACGATAATCAAAGATGAACACTCTGCTTACAAATAAATATGTACATAGTCATGATTGCAGGCTGTTGAATCTGAAGTCCTTTGGAGACCATATACTTTCTTACTAATGACTGTAACAACTACACAGAACTACACAGTACTGAGAGACTAAAGAATTATCTTCATACATGAAATAATTGCATAGCTATGTTGATTTTCATTTTAGTAGCAGGGAAATTTCCTCTGCTTGAGAAAGAACTTAAGTTTTCAACTTAAGTTTTTAAAAGTTTATTGGACTGGTTATAGGGGTTAGTGGGAATGGAAATGTGGGTGCTATAAGTTGCCACCAAAGCCATTAAGGATAAGTTCCAAAGTCTTCATTCAAATAAAGAATGTTATATTATAAAGAGCAATGTTATCAAAGATCACATTCATGTTCTGTGAATTGACTCTACTTTTTAATGTCCATTTAAAAGAAAATATAAAATAATATTTTATAGGTTTATTTGGAAAACTCTGTCCTACGTATTGGCTTCCTAGGATTTTTAGGAAAAGCTCCTTCTCAAAATCCCATTTTAATTACAAATATACCACCCTTCCCAATAAAGATTTAATTGGCTCCCAGAGTACTGGGAATTTGAATAATTGAATCAATTGTATGAACTAGGAGATAAGATATATTCAAAATCATCTTAAAGAGATAGAATGGCTTTCAGGTGTAAAGAAAGATCTTAGGCTAATACGACTAATGGCACTGGGATATTTTTAAGAATGTATGTATACCTCAAAATTGGAGGATCAGCATAGGACAGAAAAAATATCTTCAGTGAACCAAAATTTATAGTGATTCCCTAGTACTATGCAGAGAAGAAGTAGCCAGTTAATTAAATTCAATGTTTTGTACTGTAAGATATTCATGCCTCTTATGGGAATGGATAGGTTATCACAGCTTAATTTTACTAGCCATTTAAATCAATCAAACAAGTCTTGTTCCAATTTCATGATGTCTCAAAAATATGACTTCCTGAATAGAGATTTCTGAACAGAGATGATAGAACAGCCAACATGAGTATCTAAGTTCATATTTTGCTGTAAATCACTATGAGTTAATAAGTAGGCAACCTATTTAATATATCAGTCTCTTATGATGTTTATTATGAAGAAGTCCTTAAAGACAGATTCACTTTCATGGCACTGAATGAATCAAGTTTGGGGTTCCACAAGCCACTGACAGTTGACACAAAAGCAAGGCACAGCTTTTGAGTTACCCTCACCATGGCATAAGACAACTAAGCATTTCTTAGATGCTATCTAACCTCAAATTTGCCACCTAAACTCTGAAATAAGAAGTGACATATGAGGTTTTTGAAGCAAATCATGGCCATTCTCCGAGATGTGACCTTAAGGAATAGAGATATGACCCTTGTTACATATTCTACTGCTCTTAAATAAACTACCCTCATAGCATAGAACAAAAAACATATCATGCTCAAGGATTCTGTAGGTCAGGAATTGACAGACTACAGTAGGGATATCTTATTTCTTTCCCTGGAGCCTCAGTTAGGGAGACCCAAATGGCCAGGAGTAACTTGCATACCTGAGCACTAAAGTTATATAGAGGCATTTTCACTGACGTCTTGGGCATTTGGGCTGAAATGGTTCAAAGGACTTAGGCAACTGGGACTGTTAATCAGAGCACCTACATTTGACTTCTTGTGATTTCGGATTTCCAGAGCAGGGGTTGCCAGAGGAAACATCCTATGAGAAAGCAACCAGGGAGTGGCCATTCCAAGAGAATCAAAGAAAGCAGTATGGCCTTTTATGACCTAGCTTCAGAAATCACATAGTTTCACTTCTGCTAAATTCTATTATTAGACTTATTTATAGCAAATCTCTAAAGTTAATCCAGTATTCTATCTTTATTTTCTACATAGCACACAGTTATGTTATTTATATGTTATATTTATGTTATTTATATGTTATAAATTATATGTTATTTATATGTTGACTTGTCTATTGTCTCTCCCTGGCACTAAAATAAGCTTAATGAGGGGAGAAATTGTGTTACTGACATACTTATTCACTGACTTATTTGCAACACTTAGCACTATCCTAACACATAAAAGGTGCTAAAATCTTATTGAATGAATTAATGAACAAATTAATGTTCCTACATTCCTTGATAGATTAAAATAAGTAGGACTATTTATAAAACATAGACGCACTGAATTTTCAAAGCTAGATGCTATAATACTGTGCTTGAAATCTGTGATTATCATAAAATATTTCGTGGAACACTAAATCTATGATATGTTGCATAAAATGGGTTTCATGGTCAAGTGTGTTTGGGAAACACTTAACGCGAGTTAATTCCTGAAAAATCACTCTGCTCTTTCGCACATTAAAGTCTCTGAGAAATCTTAGCATTTAAAAAAATGTTTAATTTTGTTCTACTCACTTTACTCAACTTATTACAAAACACCTTAGAATAGTTAGCTCCCATGGCTCTAGCTTTCCACTGAACACATTTTAGTCCCACCTCATCCTAATTTAGTTAGTGTTGATTCCTGGATATCTAGGTGCCAGAAGGATCTAAAGGTGAGGACCCCCTTTCTGGAGATGTCACCATATGGTGACAGAATTCAAGCTACTTGTTTAAGGTCACATGGAGAGTTGCTGGAAAGCTGAGAACCGAAGCCTATTTCTCCTTCCTATTACTGAAATGTTTCATTTACAACACGGCAGCCTTTTCAGATTCATAGACACAACTCTACCTTGTGCTCATCATGGACAGATGATTATCCTCTTTTGAAAACCCTTTGAGAGATATCGTTTGTAATCTCCCTCAGTAGTCTGCCCGATTATTTATCAGGTCAGACTCAGACTGCAGTAGGGTGGGATTCCATTCCGGAGGGAAAGCATTTTCTTTGTCTGATTTAAAATGTTCCATTAAAAAGTAATTTATGAAAAATTCACAAGCACAGTTTGCACTTGTGCCTTGGCCAATAGGGTGGTGGAACTTGGAGCAGGGTCTCCAGCATGCACTCAGTCCTTGGCACCAGGCCCCAGTTTAATGACAGTCTGAGTCCTCACACTTACAGGCCCCGCCCAGTGAGGTTGCCAAGCGTTTGTCATAGTCATGCACATCAGTCAGTCACGGGAATGGAATGTGAAATGGTCCAGAGTGCAGCAGACCCTGAGGCAGAGGGTTTTCCAGCTCTAAAATGCTGAACATTTAAAATACAACATCTACAGAGTCTACTGAATTAATAAAATATGTATTTAAGTATTCAGATTCTCTCTTCAGTTCCTCAAAGATTTTAATCCCTCCACTGATTTAGAGACATAACTTCATTTATAAAAAACTTTCCTCTAGGCAGATATTTACCCATTTGTCCAATTATGATATGTAATAAGCAGAATCTTAGGAAGCTGTTGATAAAATATTATGCAAGAAAGAGCGTTGACTTTGCATTCCCACAGGTGCAGTTTAGTATCAATATTAGCTTCATCAGTTGCTATGGAACCCTTAGCAGTTTACTCAACAAAGCCAAGGTTCCCAAATCTGAAAAATAGGGACAGTAAGTACAGCTCCACTCTACTGTTGTAAGAACTAAATAAGAAAACATATTTGCAAATAGCTGACAAAATGCCTGGCACATGGTAGGCTTTCAATAAATATTCTTTCCTGTCTCATACAAAATCAGAGTTATATTTTAAGTCTACTGGGAAACAGTAATTAAAAGAATCTTGGGACAGTGGAATTGGGAAGTTGTTGTTCAATGGGTATACAGTTTCAGTTTTGCAAGATCAAGAAGTTCCAGCCATCTGTTACACAACAATGTGAATATAGTTAATTACTGAACTATACACTCAAAAATGGTTAAAATGGGAGAGGACATCACCAAGATGGTGAAATATGAGGTCCCCTGCTCATATTCCCCCTCAGCAACAATAATTCGACAGCCATCCATGGACAAAATGGCCTTTGGGAGAGTTTTGGGATTCAGGTAGAAGATTCTGAAACAATGATGGAACCCAAGACAAAGAAGCGTTGTTTGAAGAGGTAGGTCTGAGCCCAGGTAGCAGATTTGTTGACTCTAATCTCAGCTACAGCCCTATAAACAACCCTGTCCCCGTGTGGACTTGACTACAGCCTCGTTTGGCCATGGTCCTGCCACCAGCACCATCTACCAAGAAATTTAGAAGTCATGCCTGCCCATGGCTTGGGTAACAGGCCCATTGACCTTGGTTCTGGCTGTGGACCCTGAAGGGTCTTATAAACCTGCTCCAAGTCCTCTTAGCCACCAGTCCTGCCCATCCATGTCCCAAAGCAGGCCCTCCAACCTCAGTCCTGTAGACCCTGAAATGTCCCTGTAACTCAGTTTCAACCTCTCTCAGCCATGGGCCAGAAACACTCCTTCCCTCCCAGGAACTCACCAAGGCTCATCTGTGTCCCCTGACGTAGGCCCATTGACCATGGTCCAACTGTGGATCTTGAAGCAGCCCTGTAACTGAGCTCCAACCCCTCACAGCTAAGTCTGGGAGCCCTCCTGACCACAAAGGGACCTACTGGGAGTCATACCTGACTATGCCCCCCTGGAGGCAGGGCTGCCAACATCAACCCAACTGCAGGTTCTGAAGCAGCACTGTAACCTGGTCCCAGTCTCACTTGGCCATATTCCTGGGGAAGTCATGCCCAACCAAAAACCCAGTAGGAGGCATGCCTTTCCATACCCCCAGAGGCATACTGCAGACCTTGGCGCAAGCCACGGACCATGAAGCAGCCCTGTGACTTCCTTCTAGCCCCTCTCAACTGTAGTCAGAGCTCAATCCTTCCTACCCTAAGACCTGTCAGTGATCTGTCAGGAGCCATCCTAGAGACCCAAAGAGAACCACACTCATCTGCACACCTGATAACAGACCTACCAACTGTGAACTCACTTTGGGCCCAGCAGCAGCCATGTGGCCCAGCTCCAACCACACTCGATTGTGATCCTGGAGAAAATATCATCATCCCAGAGACCCAACAGAAGATATGTGCCTGATAAAGGCAATCTGTAAAAATTAGAAGAGGTGTTTACTTCTTCAAATGCACAGACACCAAAACAAGGCTACATGGATCACAAAGAATCAGGTAAACATGACACCACCAAAAGAACCTAATGAAACTCCAATAACCAACCCCAGAGAAATGGAGACTGATGTATTGCCTGACAAAGAATCCAAAATGATCATCATATAGAAGCTCAATGAGATGAAAAAGAGCACAGACAGCTAAATGACATCAGGAAAACAATGTATGGACAAAACAAGACATTTAATAAAGGAATAAAAACCATAAAAAAAACCAAGCACAAATCCTGGAGATGAAGAATACAATAACAGCACTGAAGCATTCAACAGAGAGCTCAACAGCAGCCTCGATCATGCAGAAGAAATAATCAGCTAATTCAAAAATAAGTCATTTGAAATTAGCCAGTTAGAAGAACAAAAAGAAAAAAGAATTTAAAAAGGGTGAAGAAAACACATGGGACTTATGGGTTGCCATCAAGCATTATGGGAGTCCAAGAAGAGAGAGAGAAAGAGGTAGAAAGCAATTTTAAAAATCATGGCTGAAAACTTCCCAAATCATGGGAGAGATATGGACATCAAGATGCATGAATCTCAAAGGACCCAAAACAAGATCAACCCAAAGATTACCCCTAGAAACATTACAAATTAATTCGACAAAGAGAAATTTGAAAGTAGCAAGAGAATAGACTCATCACATATAAGGTTATCAGTATACTTCTCATGAGAAATCCTGCAACCCAGGAGGGAGTGGGATGATATAGTAAAAGTGCTCAAAGGAAAAAAAAAATAATATTATACCCAGCAGAGCTGTACTCCAGAAATGAAGAAGAGATAAAGGATTCCCATTCAAAAAAAGCTGAGGGTGTTCATCACCACTAGACACGCTTTATAAAAACGTTAAAGAGAGTTCTTCAAGTTGAAATGCAAGGACACTAAGTAACAACATAAAAACATATGAAAGTATAAAACTCACCAGTAAAGGTAAATATATAGTCAAACTCAGAATACTCCAATACTGTAATTATGGTGCATAAATCACTTTCAACACTCGTATAAAAATTAAAAGACAAAAGCATTTAGAATTACTGTAGCTATAATAATCTGTTAATGGAGAAACAGAATAAAAAGACATAACATAAAATGTGGAGAAGTACAGAGTTTTTGTATTTAACTGAGGTTAAGTTGCTATCAAGTTAACATAGGCTTATGAGAAGTTTTATGTAAACCTTATGGCAACCACAAAGAGGAAACCTCTAGTAGATACAAAAAGATAAAGTGTAAGGAATCAAAACATACCACTACAAAAAAACCAACAAATCACAAAGGAAAAAAACAAAAAAAGAAAAGAGAGACAAAAGAACTATAAAGCAGATGGAAAACATTAGAAAAATGACAAAAGTAAGTGCTTCACTAAAATAATTAGTTTAAAAGTAAGTGGATTAAATTCTTCAATCAAAAGACATAGAGCAAATGAAGAGATTAAAAAAAAAAAAAACAGAATCCAACTCTATGCTGTCTACCAAAGACTCACTTTAGATTTAAGGACACATATGGGTTGAAAGTGAAGGGGTAGAAAAAGATATACCATGTAATTAGTAAACAAAAGACAGCAGGGGTAGCTAAACTTATAACAGAAAAAAAATAGATTTTCTGTCAAAATCAGTCACAAGAGAATGTCACTATATAATGAAAAAATTAATTCATCAAGAGGATATAACCATTATAAATATATATGCACCCAATTTTGGAGCATCTAAATATTTAAAGCCAATATTCACAAAACAGAAGGGAGAAATTGACAGCAATACAATAATGGTAGGGTACTTCAGTACCTCATTTTCAACAATAGATAGATCATCCAGAGAGAAAATCAACAAACTTTCATAACACTATAGACTAAAAAAAAAATCTAAAAGACATATATAGAACATTCCATCCAACAGCAGAAGAATGCACACTGTTCTTAGGCACACATGGAAAATTATCCAGGATAGATTATATCTTAGGCCACAAAACAGGTCTTAACAAATTTAAGAAGATTACAATCATATCAAATATTTTTCCTGACCACAATGGTATGAAACTAGAAATCAATAACAGAAGGAAAACTGGAAAATTCACAGATATTAGGATATTAAACAACACATTACTGAATAACCAATGCATCAAAGAAGAAATCAAAATAGAAATCAAAAAATATCTTGCAACAAACAAAAATGAAAAACAACATACCAAAACTTATGAGATGTAGAAGGAGCAATTCTAAAAAGAAAGTCTGTAGTGATCACTGCTTACATTAAGAAAAAAGAAAGATCCCAAATTAAGCTATCTAATTTTACATTTCATGAAACCAGAAAAAAAGGAACAAACTAAGCCCAAAGTAAGCAGAAGAAAATGATAAAGACTTGAGGAAAAATAAATAAAATAGAGACTAGAGAGAAAACAGGAAAGGTCAACAAAACTAAGAGTTGATTTTTTGAAAATATAAACAAACTTGACAAAACTTTAGGTAGATCAACCAAGAAAAAAAGAGAGGAGGCTAAAAAAAATAATTGTATAAATGAAAGAAGAGAAATACAACTGATACTACAGAAACACAAAGGCTCATAAGCGACTGCTATCAATTATATATTGACAAATTGGATAACACAGAATAAATGGGTAAGTTCCTAGAAACAATAAACCTACCAAGACTAAATCATGAAGAGAAAATCTGAACAGACATTAACCAGTAAGGAGACTGAAGCAGTACTAAAAAATCCCAACAAAGAAAAACAAAGAACCAGATGGCTTCATGTGTAAATTTGACCAAACATTTATAGAAGAATTAATGCCAACTCTTTTCAAACTCCTTCAAAAAACTGAAGAGCAGGAAACACTTCCAAACTCATTTAAGAGGTCAGCACTACCCTCATACCAAAGCCAAACAAGAATACTACAAGAAAAGAAAACCACAAACCAATATATTTGATGAACACACATGCAAAAATTCTCAAAATAAAATACTAGCAAACTGAATTCAACAGCATATTAAAATAAACACACATATCATCAAGTTAGATTTATCCCTGGGATGCAAAGATGGTTCAAAATACACAAGTCATTGTGATATACCACATTTATAGAATGATGGATAAAAACCATGGGATTATCTCAATAGATTTAGAAAAGCACTTGACAAAATTGAATATCTTTTCATTAAAAAAAAACAACTCAACAACTTAGTATAGAAGGTTTAGAAGAAATGTACCTCGACATAATGAAGGCCATATATGACATGCCCACAACTAACATCATACTTAATGGTGAATAGATGAAAGATTTTCCCCCAAGATTAGAAACAAAACGAAGGTTCTCACTCTCACCACTCTTATTCAACATACTCATAGAAGTTCTGGCTAAAAAAAATCAGGGAAGAAAAAAAAATAAAAGGCATCCAAGTAGGAAAGGATGTAAAGAAGTAAAGTTGTCTCCGTGTTGCAGGTGACAAAATTTTATTTATAGAAGACCCAAAAAACTCCATCAAAAAACTGTTAGAACTAATAACCAAAGTAAAATTGGTTATTTTACTTTGGAAGAAGTAAAATTGTCTCCGTGTTGCAGGTGACAAAATTTTATTTATAGAAGACCCAAAAAACTCCATCAAAAAACTGTTAGAACTAATAACCAAATTCAGTAAAGTTGTAAGATACAAAATCAATATAAAAAAATCAGTTGCATTTCTTTATCGAACAACAAACTATCCAAAAAAGAAATTAGAAAAAAAAAATTCCATTTACAATACCATCAAAACAGAATAAAATACTTAGGAATAAATTTAACTAAGGAAGTGAAAGAGCTGTATACTAAAAACTATAAAACACTGATGAAAGAAATTGAAGAAGGCACAAATAAATGAAAATATATGCCATGTTCATGGACTGAAGAGAGAATTAATATTGTTAAATATTCATACTACCCAAAGTGATCAACAGATTTGATGCAATCTCTATTAAAATTGAAATGTCATTTTTCATAGAAATAGAAGTAAAACAATTATAAAATTCATGTGGATCCACAAAAGACCCTGAATAGCCAAAGCAATCTTGAGAAAGAAAAACAAACCTGGAGGTATCACACTTCCTGATTTCAAATTATATTACAAAGCTATAGTAATCAAAACAGTATCGCACTGGCATAAAAAACAGACACACAGACCAATGGAACAGAATAGAGAGCCCTAAAATAAACCCACACATGTATGCTTAACTAATCTTGACTAGAGTGCCAAGAATACACAATGTGGAAAGGATTGTCTCTTCAATAAACAGTCTTGGAAAAACACTAGGCAAAAGAGTGAAATTGGACCCCGATCTTACACCATACACAAACATTTACTCAAAATGGATTAAAGACTTAAATGTAAGATCAGAAACCATAAAACTCCGGGTTTGGTGGGACTACTCAAACTAAAAAGCTTCTGTACCACAGAGGAAATAATCAATGAAATTAAGAGGCAACTTATGAAATGGGAGAAAATAGATACATCTGGTAAGTGGTTAATATCCAAAAAACGTAAGGTACTCATAAAATGCAATAGTCAATGGCGAGGGGAAGGGTAAGCTGGGACAAAGTGAGAGAGTGGCATGGACATATATACACTACCAAATGTAAAATAGATAGCTAGTGGGAAGCAGCCACAGAGCACAGGGAGATCAGCTCCGTGCTTTGTGACCACCTAGAGGGGTGGGATAGGGAGGGTGGGAAGGAGGGAGATGCAAGAGGGAAGAGATATGGGAACATGTGTATATGTATAACTGATTCACTTTGGTATAAAGCAGAAACTAACACACCATTGTAAAGCAATTATACTCCAATAAAGATGTTAAGAAAACAAAACAAAACCCAATAACCCAATTATAAAATGGGCAAAGGACCTTAACAGAAATTTTTTCCAAAGAAGACATATAGATGGCCAACAGGTATATGAAAGGATGCTCAGTATCACTAATGATCAGAGAAATGCAAATCAAAACCACAATGAGATGGTTAATAACAAAAAGAAAAGAACTCACAAATTTTGGCAAAGGTGTGGAGAAAAGAGAACACTTACACTGTTAGTGGGAATGTAAATTGGACAGCCACTATGGAAAACCATGTGAAAATTCCTCAAAAAAAAAAAAAAAATAGAACTACCATATGATCCAGCAATCCAACTTTTGGTTATATATCCTAAGGAAATGAAATCACTATCTTGAAGAGATATCTGCACTCATATGTTCATTGCAGCATTATTCATAATAGCCTATATATATATACACATATGTATACATATATATGTGTCTGTAGAAAATTGGAATATTATCCAGCCATATAAAGAAGGAAAGCTTGCCATCTGTCACAACATAGATGAATCTGGAGGACATTATGCTAAGCCAGGCATAGAAAGACAAATACTGTATGATCGCACTTATACATGGAATCTAAAGAAGTTAAACTCATAGAACCAGAGTGTAGAACAGTGGTTGCCAGGCATCAGGAGATGGAAGAAATAGGAATGTTGCTCAAGGAGTATAGACTTTCAGTTACAAGATGAATAAGTTCTGAGGATCTAATTACAGCATAGTAATTACAGTTTATAATACAGTGTTGTGCACTTAAATGTTCTCACCAAAAAAAAAATTGGTAACTATGTGACATGATGGATGTGTTCAAATTGGGAAAAAAGGTTAACGTAGTTTTATGTTATATGTTTTTTTACCACAATTAATTTTTTTAACTAAAAAAAGAGGAAAACATCAGGAAAATCCCAATTGAGGTACATTCTACAAAATACCTGACCATTACTCCTCAAAACTCTCAAGGTCATGAAACACAAGGAAAATCTTAAAAACTGTCACATCCAAGAGGAGCCTAAGGAGACATGATAACTAAATGGAATGTAGTATCCTGGATGGAATTGGGGGGTGGACGGGGAGAGGTGGGGCCTTACTTAAAATCTATAGGAATCTGAATAAACTACAGACTTTAGTTAATAATGATGTTTCAGTATCAGTTCATTAATTGTGACAAGTGTACCATACTTGTAAAATATTAATAATAGGAGAAACTCTGTGGAGGATATATGAGAACTCTCTGTACTATCCTCTCAATTTTTCTGTAAATCTAAAACTGCCCTAAAAATAAAGTTCGTTTTTAGAATAAAGTTTTAAAAGATTGGAGTTGATCCCTTTGTAAAGCAAGGTAGTGTTTTAATATGAATAAATACCTATGTATTTACTTGTTCTGAAATGTCAGATTTTAGCACGGGCAACTTTTAAAAAGGAGAACAACTTATATTATGTCAATATTTCTTCTGTATCACTTGTGGATAAAATCTGAAAACTAAAATATACTTATTTATAAATTCTTAAACTACAAAAGGGCTGCTTATTCTTTATCTCTTCATAAAATTACAGCACTTATACTTCAGAGTGAATATTTGGGAAATTGTAAATGTATAACAGAGGAAAGAAGCACATAATTAAGCCTCCGTGTATTAAAACTTTGGCCAAAAATAGGCCAATAGAATAGAAGGCCAGGTAAAGCAAGGAAAGGACAGATCTGTGATATACGTATGGTGATAGAAAATCTTTGGGACTGGTTAATTAATAAAATTACAAACTTTAGAAAACATTAAGTTTCACTGATACATGACGCACCAATTCTACTCTGTAATATCCACAGAAATGTGTGCATAAGTTTACCAAAAGACACTACTAGAATATTCATAGCAACACTATACATAACAACACTATACATAACAGCACCAACAGAAGACGCTACCTAAATGTTCACCGTTAGAAGCGCTAAAAGGAATTATGATATGTTTATACAATGGAATACAGCATTAGCCAAGATAATAAATGATCTATGACTAACAGCAACATTGAGGAATCTCACAAGCATAATACTGAGCCAAACAAACCAGACATGAAAGAATACATATTATATGATTCATTTCACATAAAGTAGAGAAACACACAGAACTTATCTATTACCAAGAGAGCTGTTATTCTTTGGGAGTTAGTACGCAGAAGGAACTAAGGAGGCTTCTGGGGTGCTGGTAATAGTCTCTTCCTTGATCTGGGCATGTCCAGTTTGTCAACATTGATGAGTTGCACACTGATAACGTGCTACCTTTCCTGGTGGTACTTTATACTTTAATTAAAAATTCCAAAAATTTTACTTGAAATTAGTTCGGCCATGACCCCAATATTTAAACATTTGCATAATATCAAACAGACTCTACTGTATAGCTCTAAGTACATCAGATGAAAAATTGTTCAGAATTCAGCTTGTAAGGGCTCAAGGTCATGCAGAAGAAGAAAATACCATGTATTTAGATTACGTCCATATAATCCTGAAGTATAAGATTAACTGAGCCAATTAATCAGACCAATGAAAAGGAAAACTGTAAAACCAGTCCATTGACTGAGGGGAAAATATTTGTTCTAGATTCCTCATGGGATGCTATTTCTGCTTATTCATCACTAGTCACTGAGGATCCTCAACCATCGGCTCCAGCCTCGTTGGCCCTTAAGCCAATGAGCATCACACTGAGAGACCATCTCCGAAGTAATCAGTGGGGTCTAGAGTTAGCTGGAATCCCCCTAACTGAATCACTAAACCTCAGCCTTTGTTTGTGTCTCCTCCACCTGTGCAAATTCTGTGTATTTGGGTTTTACCACTCTTCCTACTTTGTGTTCCAAATATCTCTAGGACCAGTATCCTAAACTCTAGCCAGTTTGGCCAGGATCCTGCAAGCCTGCCTGGCTCTAGCCAGCTCCCTCTCCTTTTGGAGTTAGGTCCTGTCCCAGTTTTATTTAAAACTGTTTGAGTTCCCCTTGGACTCAAGAGAGTACCACCAGCCTAACTATAAGGGTTTCATTTGCTGCTAGGCACCCAACCACCAGGCAGGGCCTTTTAATTATGAACACTGTGTTCTCAATTACTTTAACTTTGCTTGCTGACCTCCCTTCTGAGCATGAGCCCTAAGCCAGGCCATTTTTTAGAATGGTTTATTCCCCTTTTCCTGATATGCCACCATTGTATTCCAAGACCCATAGGCAAAGCCCATGAAAAATATGATATGGTGAAAAAAGCCCCTAGTCACTGCCTTCTCGGCTACAGAGTCAACCAAATAAAAATGTACCAGTTTACATTATTTTGATGCTTAGTAACCTAAAGGCATGGAAAATTCTCTCAATAAAAAGGCATTTAGGCCTGGCAAAGTCTGGAAATGCAGACAATGATTGCAGTTCTACATTTCAACTCATTTTCCATAAACATGTATAATCATTACAAGGTTAAAATTAAAGTTCACTTGTGCCTCAAACTATAGAAATCACTTTATATCAAATGTCAACCAAATCTGCAAGCTATTTTCATGTAAGGAAGAAAAACGTACTTTGATATTTCACACCAAAAATATGCTTTCTGGGCACGTTCAAATCAAAATAAAATTATTCACCTTAACAATTCAATCTAAAAGTAAATTAAGATAGTTACCTAACCTAATTTGAAAAGACTAT
The DNA here is from genome assembly GCF_937001465.1 of Orcinus orca. Taxonomy (NCBI): domain Eukaryota; kingdom Metazoa; phylum Chordata; class Mammalia; order Artiodactyla; family Delphinidae; genus Orcinus; species Orcinus orca. Next base: position 73,561,963 of record NC_064570.1, read on the forward strand.
AAAATTTTAAAGCAAAAATTACAAATGGCTGAATTCTGAAAATATATATCAAAGGGAGTACCTGGAACCAAAATTACCTTTCAAATGATTCTATTACAGTAAAGTCAAGCTTAACAGTTCAACTAGACTATTTCCCTGAAATAATCATTTTTTACTGTTTTGTGGCTGCCCAATTATTCAGGTGTCCTTATACTGTGTGTTCATTGGCTCCTGTTGGCCTGAGGTCTCCACTGCATCATGGTCTACCTGGCCTGACCAGCACAAAATGAAAAGTGAGCAAATCCACTTACTGTAAGGTAATAAAAGGCATTGTTCACAGGCTAGGCAAGATCATTGTCTATAAAGTGGTTGATGTAGGAATAGATAAAGATATACCAGTTGGGAAAAGCTTTGGATAATGTCAAAATGAATACATGACTGAAGATCAAGAGAACCAAGCTACTTCAAGGCTACTTCCAGGTGTAAGTAGTTGTAGGATTGAATACATTTGATGAATTTGATTGAATACATTGATGCATTTCTAAAACTTAGTAACTGAGCACAGACAATATATTTTGGTACAATGAGGTGCTGTCAGCAAATTCTATAATTATAGAATAATTTTGATAAGTTGTTGTCCTAGTCAGTTCAGGGTGCTATAACAGGATACCAAAGATAGGGTGCCTTAAACAACAAACATTTAAATTTTTTTTTGGTTGAAGTATTTACAATTTACAATGTTGTGTTAGTTTCAGGTATACAGCAAAGTGATTGTTATATTTTTCTGATTCTTTTCCCATATAGGTTATTACAAAATACTGAGTATAGTTCCCTGTGTTATACAGCAGGTCCTTGTTGTTTTATCTATTTTATATACAGTAGTGTGTGTGTATTACTCCCAAATTCTAATTTATCCCTTCCCCTTCCCCCCTCCTTTCCCCTTTGATAACCATAAGTTTGTTTTCTATGTCTGTGAGTCTGAAAACAACAAACATTTATTTCTCAAAGTTCTGGAGGCTGGAAAGTCCAAGATCAAGGTGCTCAATCCAGCATCATGTAAGAGTACTCTTCCTGGTTTGCAGATGACTGGCTTCTCATTGTGTCCTCACATGCCAGAGAGAGACAGAGAGGAGAAAGCTCTCTACTGTCTCTTCTTATAAGAGCACTAATTCCCTTCATGAGGGCTCCACCCTCATGACCTAATTACCTCCCAAAGGCCCCACCTCCCAACATCATAGTATTGGGGATTAAAATTTTTCAAAACATGAATTTTGAAGAGACACAAACTTTCCAACCATAACAGTTGTCATTCCTAGAGCATGAAACTGGATAAAAGAAAATTTTGCAGTGCAGTGAATATGGTTTCTCTGACAGGAATTTAGAAAAAGCTACATGACTTTGTTAAAATTGTAAATATTTGCTGTGGGCACACTGGACCACGATGTTTCTGGTTCACTCCGCTAAAAAGAAAAACTTAACAATAAGAGGTGTCTGCTCTAAACTCTCTCTTTTCAAAATTCATTACTAACCAAACTTAATGGTGGCCTGGATTAATTTTAAAAGATAGGACATGAATTTTCTTGATGTATTTATATGAATCACTTTATATACTGCACAATGCATAATGAATTCAAGCTTTCAATGATTTAAAACTAGTTAAGCTGTAATTTAATATACTGTCTTAGTGTTTTTATCTTAATTCCAGCTATAATGTTTATTTCCTAGCTTTCCATTTACTCATTTAGATATCTTAGGTAATTTATTTACTTTTTTGTTATTTTTATTTTCATATGTGTGCAGGCAGTAGGAAACATTTCTTACCTATTTCACAAGACTATTAGATCAGCTGAATTACTCTTCATCTCCAAAGAAGGAATAAATGACATTAGCATAGGTTACAATTTTTCCAAATAGACAATGACTATTGTTATATTTAGTTATATTCTCTGTACTCATAGTCATATATGTTCCAATATTCTGTAAAGAGTATATAGGCATGAAAAATGCTTATAATTAATTTTAAAATTTTATTCAAAAACTCAGGTAGGTAACAGAGCAGATGAGGCAATGTATTAAAAAAACAATCCCAAGGAGACAGTGAGTGAGAAGAGTTTCTAGAATCGAGACTATTCTTTCCTTTGACCTTATTTTCTTTAAGAATAAGGAATCCAACAACTGATCGTAGCCATCAGATCCACTTGGATCAGGAAAGCAAAAGTGATACAGGGCTTCCCTGGTGGCACAGTGGTTGAGAGTCCGCCTGCCGATGCAGGGGACACGGGTTAGTGCCCTGGCCTGGGAAGACTCCACATGCCGCGGAAAGGCTGGGCCCGTGAGCCATGGCCGCTGAGCCTGCGCGTTCAGAACCTGTGCTCCGCAACGGGAGAGGCCACAACAGTGAGAGGCCTGCATACCGCAAAAAAAAAAAAAAAAGTGATACGAAAAGGCAAAAATAATCATTTAGGTATTTCTCAAGAAGTGTGATATATAAAAAGATCCTTAGACTAGATTCTTTGATTTTTTATTTCTCTCTGTGAATATAAACTTTAAGTACAGTAGTGGATAAGTTAAGGCTTGATCATAACTCCTTATACCCTATTGTTCAATGAAGGGCTGAGCTTTAAGTATAAGCATAGAAACATAAGATGTCTTATCCCCTTATTTTACAGATGAAGATTTCTAGTTCACTGGGATAAATTTACTTGTCCTAGAATAAAATAAATTCAGGTCAGACCTAGAACTGTAATGCAGAGTTCTCATTCTTTGTTTAAGATCCTTTCCATTAACCCAAATTATCCCTAAATTATTCTTAGTTGGACCTGATAGTTATTGAGATTATTAAATTCTTACTTAATCTGTACATTTAAATTTTATATATGTATATACTATGTCACTTTCTAGCAAGGGGTTATTCCTAAATTATGGATAGCTTTAAGGAATTAAGTCTTATCTGAGTTTAGAGCAGCTCTTCTACTCGCACATT